>NW_013952403.1:3274690-3286409 GCF_001266775.1 Austrofundulus limnaeus | reverse complement strand
GCCATGGAGCAACTGCATTGTAACCTACCTTGTGAAGTCTTCCTCCCCCAGCATGTGGCGGGGAACAGGTGAGTACCTGGACGGGGTGACCTGAGGCGGCGGGTACACTGGCTTGGGCTCCATTGCTCCCATGTAATTGTGGCTGACGTGGTTGTCCACCATAGGGGGGAAGGCTGGAGGGAGGGCCAGGCCAGTAGGGGGAAAGAAAGAATGATTAAAACACAGGCCCCTCAAAACTGCAACAGCATTAAATTTATAGTGAATGGCAACTTTATCCTTAAAACAACATATACAGTATATTGCTTTCATGAGGTCAAGTTTTAATGCTTTTTATGAACATCAGTGAGATGTTGAAATGTAAGACCACAAAGGCATGGAAAGCAAAAAGACAGTCATGGTTTCATTTCCATCTGAGAACCTTGTGCTCTCGCTCTTTTGAGAAACACTGTAGGTCAAATCAGACAAAAATGTTGACTCATCAGCTGAAGGTTTCAAATAAGAATTTGTTTCAATAAATCTGAACGCTTTCTTAGTTTTTGCATTTCGTCCTAATATATAATGGTTGCTACTGTTGCTGCTACTTGATACTCTGATATGGCTGCTACTGTTGTTTTGTTTGTTTGTGTTTTTTATTTTACATTTTTAATCTTATTTTATCTTACTTTTTAATGTTTTTCTACCTCTTATTTGATCTTTTTAATGTTCTGATTTATTTGCTACAGTTGTTTTTTACATTTTTATTTTTTATCTTACTTTTTTATTTTTATTTTTTTACCTCTTATTTTATCTTTCTAATGTTCTGATTAATCTGCGCTACGAGAGCTGCAAAAAATTGTTTTGTTGTTCATTGTCAAGTGTTCTTTTCAGTGCAAAAATGACATAAAAATTTATCTTATCTTATCTTACAGTATCTTATCTTATCTTATCTTATCTGTACTCATATTTTTGACTAATAAAAACAGATATTTGAGTGATTTAGGTCAGGGGTCTCCTTAGAAGTAAATATAAAAGAAATAATAATAAAAATAAGGAAATGACTCAAAACATAAAAACAACTTGATAATAGGAATTTGTGTATAGTTTGTTCTTTAGTTTTTCTCTTCCAAAATAACCATGTAAAAAGAAAACCACCATGTTTTTTTTTGTTTTTCCATTTTCAAAACCTAAATGTAAAAATGTAAAATCAAACTAATTAAAAATCCACATCCATGTTTGAGTTTTGCTTCAGCTATTTAAACCTAAAACAAAATATACTGTTGTGGAAGTCACCAAAGAATAAGAGTTTATCTGTTCCTAAACATTTTGGCAATGGCTGAACTCAAACCAGATTTTGCATAACTTGGAATATTAAAGCAATTTTGTTCACGACAAAATCATTAGCTGTCAATCAGGTGCATCCACTCCTTCTAAATAAGACTTTGTTTCTTAAGTGTTAAATGAAAACATATTGCATCACGATGATTTCCGGTTCTGCCAGAAAGTAACAAATGGTGCACAAACAAAATATAAAGGTTGTCTTTGCTTTAACCATTAAAATGAAAACAAAAACAAACAAACAAACAAAAAAAAAAAACAAATGAAAAAACAATTGCAATTGTCATTTTTCTAAATTTTAAACTTAAAAAACAACAACACCCAATTATAATATTTTTCTTGTTTTATTTTAAAATGGAAAAAAAAAGTTCGAACCAAACATGGATTATTATTTTATACCCGTTATTATTATTTTATGTTATCTATACAAGCCTATAAAATACTGCTATTGTGACATGGGGATATTGAGATTTTTTGTCACAAGATGACAATTGGTTCATCGCTTTAAACGTTTGGAAGCTGTTCTTCCTGAGCTGAGCTGTGTGAAAAATTGTGCCCACTCAAAATTTAAAGTTGTCATGAGATGACTGGAGGCACTTTGCTACCTGCTGATGTTTTCCACTCAGCAGTTTTTGTATCTGTTTATGATTACAGAACGAACACTGTTTTGTATAGTACAGTATAGTACAGAATAGTACAACTGCACTTCTTCTTTACTGCAGCAATCATTATGTCCATTAAGTTATTCCAGAAATTATGTTATAGTAAAAACAGAAATAATAATTATGGTACATACATGGCAAAAGATGAAAAATATTTGTTACGTCATACACAACTATTTGTTATTTGAGGTTGCAGATGGACAAAAACAATGCATATGCTCATTTCTTTTTCTCTATGCACACATCTTTAATTATAAAACTACACACTCTTGAAGGAAACAGCTGATAAAAAAATAAAACAAGGATTTCATTTTCAGATTACCTGAATCAGCCACTGGATATGATGCTACATTAACATTTAGTTTGCATTTGGGACTCACTCAAACCTTGACAACTGCAAACATGTAAAACGTACAAAAAGCTCACAATGTTCCCCTAATATGATCAAATCATTGCTCGGTAAAAAAATTGAGAAGCTGAAGCTCAAGATCGTGGGCTCTCATGAGCAGGTGGGATGTGAGAAACCAACCACACTAAGTGGGTGGCAGAGAACTGTTCTAGTCGTTGCTGTGGAAAGAGTTGTGTGTGTGTGTGCATGTGTGTGTGTGTGTGTGTATACACAAGCATTCACTATGTGGGTGTCTGGGCATTGCAGCTTGCAGAAAGAACAGTGATCCAACACATAAAAATCAAAAAACATCACTGATAAAAAGGAAAAGACGATTCTCAGTGCAAAACACAATATTGTACACCTCAACTTAAAATTTACCTTTTAGTTACTATAAGTGAAAAAACTGCATTAATGAACACTTTTAACAAGTTTAGTGACAAGAACATCTTCAGGGTGATTGGAAAAACACGACGAAGTAGATACGTACTGCTGGAGTAATCTGGAGGGGCGTACATGTCGTTCAGATGCACGGGTCCTGGCTTGGCCACCTTGAGGTAAACCATATCGGAGGTGTTCTTCAGCGCAGCTACCGCCTCCTCATGACGCACATCCTGCAGCACAATGTTGTTCACCTGAATTGTCCAGAAATGAGAAAGAAATCCTTGTATCAACACCTTTAAGCTTTTTTGTCTTTGCTGAGCTGTGACAACATCTCAAAGTCCTCACACCTGCCAACACAATAATGAATCATGTCTCAGTGCATTTTAACAGAAGGGGGGTGAGGTTTTCTAAATTGTGGAAGAAGGAAGACATTTTAAATACCTTTTTTAATATTCATTTTTTTAATGATTTGTCATCAGATAAAAAAAAAACAACTAAACACCACAAATTGCATTAGTTTGGTAGTATTGGTGCATTAAGTGCTTTGATGTAATAAAGAATATGGAAGAAACCGCACAGGCCTACGTCGAAAAACAGGTCCTGTTAAATAAACCTTAGTTTTTAAAGAGGGTATAATTATACTAGAGAAAGACAGATTAATTAGATGACTTGACCAAAGTTTAACGCTCTAATAAATATTGTGAAGATCTGAATGTATTTTGATTTCAGTTACAGAGTATAGATTAGAGTGAGGTGTGAGCTCGTACAGCTAGCAGGCGGTCTCCGGTCTGCAGACGTCCATCTTTCTGGGCAGCTCCTCCATCTATGATCTTGGTAATATAGATGCTGTTATCTCCTGGAATATGCTGGTTCCCAATCCCTCCAGCGATACTAAATCCCAGTCCTGAACGAGTAAAACGAAGTCAGCATTCATAAAACAAACAAACAAACAAACAAAAAAAAAAACAGATAGTCGAACTTAATATATATTGTTTTTTTAAATCAGTTAATTATTTAAAACCTCAACAAGAGACTCAATAAAAAAATGTGTGACAATGACATTTTTTTTCACCTTTGGGTCCTTTCAGCAGGTTGACCTCCAGAATTGTTTCTGGTGGGGCTTGCCTCCGTCGAACCAGCAGCCGAACCACAGGTCCTGCCTCCTTAAGGGCTTCCACCGCTCGGCTGTGAACCACCTCAGACACATCGACATCGTTCACACGCAGTACGCAGTCGTTAACCCTGTGGAGAGTTTCAAACAGACAACAGGACACTCTGGTATATAAAGGCTGGGAGACCCGGGCAGGGTTAAGATAATCAGAAACCTCCAGAAGAGAGCACTTTAACATAATTTCTGAATGTTTCAGGCTTTGGTTTTGCACTGAATCATAACTTTGAGGAAGCACACAGAGCCGGGAGGCAGAGAGCTGAAGAAACTCTGCCTCCTACACAGCCCTGCCTGGCGGGACACGGTGTTGGTGAGAGCTAAAGATGAGAGTAGAGAGGTTAAAGCAGAAGGAGGATAGAGGGTGCAAGTGAGCTTGAAAAGAGTAAAAAAAATTTTTTAAAAAGTCAACGAGGTGAGAAGGAGCGGAACGTTCTGGAAAAGACAAACTTACCCCAGCCGACCATCCATAGCAGCTGCTCCTCCAGGGATTATCTTGGTGATGAAAATCCCTGGATCATCAGGAATGTGGGGATTGTCTATTCCTCCAGCAATGCTAAAGCCCAGGCCAGAGTTCCCCTGAACACAGATTATGATTGGCATTTGCATTAAGGCACAATAAAAAGCACATCCATGCATTCATTTAGAAGTAATGTACTGCATCACATAACTGAAGCAAATTGCTGTGTTGATTTCTGCCAGGGTCTCTGATATTTGTTTTTGGACTCACAATAATAATAAAAAAAAGTACCACACATATTTTATCAACCTACAATGTTTTACAAATGTCCGACCTCCCATTTTGTAAGCTTGTAAGTAGACACCGCCATTTCTTTCTCCTCCCAAGCCTTACACATATAAAATTTGTGTGTTCAGGCACGCTGCTGCATCTGATAGTTGTGGCCGCAGAGACAGGCAGCAAACAAGACAGCTGAGAAAAGACTTCACTTTATTATTTTCTATAATTAATGAGCAGCGGTCGCTACAAATTAGGACAGTAGGAGGCTGAGGCCTCCCAGTGTGCTGCTCCGGAGCTGAGGGGAGTCGTCTGAACTGGGCCTCACCATCAAATGTTACACACTCACAGACCTTTTAAACTGAGACTTTGCATAGTTTATTTAAGTTTCCCGGGTGCAGAAATGCCACTTAGAATGAAATGGACAGAGATATACTGTACACCCGTCTAGAGTTTGGAGGTGCATCAGCATGTAGGTGGAATAATAAGAGCATATAGCTTCTCCACTAGTAGCTAAACCACTACTGCTAAGTGCAGCGGTACCTGCTGAACAACTGAACAGGAGAGCACTTTACATTTCTGGCGTCTGCTGATGACATGTGCCTCTGGATTATGTAAAGCCATGCATCACTAGAACTGCTCAGTTCTCCTTTACATCACATATAAAACTATTTTCATGTAATTATTTAAAAGCTACGAGAGAAACCTTTTAAACCACTGTTCTTCTAAATTTATAGAAATAAATATGACTGTGTTATTTAGACTCTTTAGGCTCAATTAGAAAAAAACAGAGCTTCTTGCTACCACCTAGTGGGTAGAAATCCATCATGCAGACATTAAAAAGGACTGTAAATCCAGGGGACAGACTGTTTTTAAAAAAGCAGCTTACCCTCTCTAAAATGATCTCTTCATATTTATACATGCCATCGCTGCCATTTACCTGTCAAAAAACACAAAGGTTAGCAATGTCGTTGTGATAAAATGTTATTTCCTAAACAAAAAAATTCTGTACAAACAGAAATATTTATATAAACGGAATACCAAAGAATCAGTGAGGAATATTCATTAAACATAAAGGACACCATTTTTTGCATGTTGAAAATATTAAAAATCTTTTAAAGGAAATGCAAATTTTCTTCCAAATTTTCAGGGAAATCCAGATAATAAAGCAGATTAGGTTGCCATTCGCATGGCGATTCTAAATAATATGTTGGGTAAAAATGGTGAACAGCCTCTTACTACCAGGAGGAGGCCTTTTCATGCACATCTACACACAAACATAGACACGTCCATGCAGCAGAGGAAGTGAGAATAAAAAGGGATCCATACTGTACAGACAGAGAGAGCAGATACTTACATAAGGGCCTGCGTCTAGTGAGTCTGCGTTGACAATGATGGGGGGAGGGTTGGCCTGTGAATGCGAAGAGACGCACATTAGTTCAGTGTGTGAGGCTAGCAACGTGCAGACGTAATCAAGTATACACAGTACTGCCTGGGAGCAGAGGATGCCATAGGAACAGTCAGCGCGTCTCTGTGGGATGGAGAATGTGGGGAGGGACGAGTCGGAGGGGGTGTTTGTAGGTGTGAGGACCGAGAATGAGGACTGGGGCAGAGAGACCGCTGCTTATTAACCGCCACAGCCAGACATCCTGCGGTCACCTCATAAAACAAACCAGCTTGTGTTTCAGCTGTTGAGACAACACTTTTATCCCACGTCAAGTTTCACTTTACACCACGTAGTATCACATAGAAAATGCATGATTTTTTTCATCAGTTCGTGACCAATTACTTTGTTTTACAGGATTTACGCAAATAAACAAAGGACAAAATCACATTTCTTTTAATGAATCACCCTTTTTTTTTTACTGGAGTTACAGATTGAGGCAATTTGATATTTTGTATAAAATGGAATCTAATCTACCATCTATAGGTTTTATTTGTATTACTAATTAAAAAGCTTACTAACATTATTTTCAATTAGTAATAAAACATGTGACAGTTCCAATTTTCCAAAGCCTTTCTTTCATTAATATTGTTTCAATTATGCTAATGGTAGAAAAATGCAGCATTCAGAGCTTAAAACAGAAGTAGAGTTATTTAGCAGACTATAAACAGTGATAGAATTTAGTGATCTCATTTGATGGGTTTTAAGAAGACATTTAAGGACTAGGGCTGCACGACATTAGAAAATCTTGTGATGGTGATAACATTTGTAAATGTTGTGATGACGATATCAGGTGTGATGCGTCTTTTTTTTCTTTCCTCCATTTCTATCAAGTACTTCCTGTTATGTGACCTTTGACACTTTTGGCAATGTTATTTGTGTCTGGTGTGAGCTGTTGATACTGTTGAGACTCTGTCCTACTGGTTAAATATTGCAGATTAGCATGAAAAATACAACTTCAAAACTCTTCAAATACACCAGTCAACAGTTATATCACTCCAAGTAGTCCTTTGCGATATGAATATTACGCACACTGAAATTGCGATGACGATATTTTTGCAACATATTGCGCAGTCCTATTAAGGACATGAATATATCATTTTGCAGTTAGTTTTCCCCCTATTTTTAAGTAACATTTAAACAAACTGAACAGCAAACAGACTAATCAACAAACAATTAAATCATGTGTTAGCTCTAACCTTGCTGGAAATCTTTGTTGAATGTTTCAGAACTGGAAACTCTAGCATTAAATGTTAATTATCTGCTTTAGGGAAAAAACGTTTGTGAATTGGATAAATGGAAATATAGAACTTAATAATCAATTATGAACTTAACTATAATTTACATCTCTCCCTTTATTAATAATGAAAAATATTTAAGTAAAAGCATGAACACAAGTTAGTGTTTCTGTTTTTAGAGACAAAACACATTAACTAACCCTCTTATTAAGTACTACATCTGAAGTTTGTCAGAATGATTATGATCCCAGTTTGACTCTTTTGTGCCACCTGGTGTTTCTGCCCTCACGTTGTTCCTTGTAGAATGAGCAAGAAGTGGAGGAGGAGACACCCAGAAGAACTGAGCAGCAGCCTGTTGACCCGTTCTGTTTAGTTCAGCGCTTTGACCATTTATTTTTTCTTAATTTGACTGAGTTGTGTTGTTGACGCTTGGAGATTTTTAGCTGTTAAAGGTCCAACACAAGCTGTAATCTTCTCCATCTTGCCAACTATTCTCTCTCTGTGTCTTACAAACAAATCACCTATATTAAAGCACCTGCTTCAGTTTAATAACCACTTCCCTTTTTGACATTTGTTTGTACTTTAACATTACAGTTTTACTTCAGATATGCCTGATTTGACAGTTGTCTTCAGTAACGATTGATAAGGAATCATAATCAAACATGTTCAGTTTACCATTACTCTTAAATGTGACATCAATGTTATCATAACATAAATGATTAAAATGAAAATATTGTCAACTTAAGTCACGACTAAAGCCCTTTACATTTTGATATGTTTAAAGGCGGCCTATTATGGGGGTCTTAGCACAAGTTAGGATCCATCTGTGGGCTATACAAAACATGTTCATTTGCTTTAATTCACAAAAAGAATCTCAAATAATGAAATTTCACCTTCTCATTTCTTCCTGTTCTTCAGCTCTCTCCAGAATGAAGTTGCTATGGAAACCCCCCTCCCCTATCCCCCTTATCTGTTTGTTTACATTAGCCCCCACCCCCCACCCCCCATGGTAGAAGTTTCCAAAGTGAAATTAATTTCACAAACTACAGCTTTCTTTGGAAATATTGTTAGAACATTGTCATCAAAGATAAAAATAAAATTAATCCAGGCATCTCTGTTCTCTGTGGCTGCTGTAAAAACAGAACAACTATCGTCCCTTGAGGAAGTGGGCGGAGCTTCACCTCGGTTGCCTTGTGAGGAGCAGGACTCTGGTTTAGGTTGCTAGGTGACTGTTATTGTGACGTCAGAATAACGTGCTTTGAGAAATACCATGTTTCTAGATACCTAAAAATACATGTAATTACAGCTAAAAAACAACGGCTGGGTGCATTTTTCTGGTGTTTGGACTGCTTCTCTAAGCAGTAGTGACCCAAAAGTAAGTTTAAAAACATGAAAAAAAGTGAGTTTTGCATAATAGGTGCCCTTTAACAAAACACATCTTAATTTTTGTTAGTTCTCATAAAGCAAACTCACCAGTTGCAATTAAAAATGAACACAAATCCTCTAACGTATCAACTAATTGTTGGCATATTTAAATAATCTACACATCAAACAACAAAATAATACAGTTGTTCTATGCACCCTGCCTTTTACTTTCTGTATAAATGTTACACTAATAATCTGCTGCAAGATTTACCTACTTGAGCAATGTCTAAGGCCTCTGTAGGCTATGGGTTTTGACATGCTGTTTTTGGTGGAGTTGTGAAATGACTCTGGACAGCTGTGGATGCTGCTGTCCCAAGTCAGCACAACCAGGCTTCCACTGCAATCTGCATATGGACAAACAGATGCTCACATCTGCGCTTGTGTATGCACATTTCCAGTAAAGTCTTCATCTTAGACCCCTAACACATTTCATAAAATCCCAAAAGGATTTCACTGGTGAGAGCATCTGTAATGTGGGAGTGCAGCCGCTATTATGTGCCATCATATTTTGAATGAGCACCATGAAACCACATTGAAACGGCAAGAAGACATGAAACAATGCCTCAGGGCAACACAGGGAAATACACTGGCCACTGTTGTCCCCAGATGACTGACAGACTGAGCTATTGAGTCCATTACTGAGACTACATATGACAAAACACACTATTGTAGTATGATGCCTGCAGTGTGTATTGTAACTATCACAGCGGACCAGTGCAGCCCAGCGGGATCACTAAAACTACACGCAGATGCATTACACTAACCTGGGTTTCCTGCTTAATCCCGCTACCCAATTCTCATGCAAGAGGCAAACAAAGCGGAATAATGCAAGATAATCTCAACCTGAGTAAACACTACATGAGTTTGATTAAACGTTCGACAGCGTATACAGGTACATTGGATTAGACTGGAATATACCTCCCTCCCTGGCCTCGCCTCACGGTATTATAGCTTAAAAAAATGAAGAAAGCTGATTTAGGAAATCTGACCAGATTATTCTGACAGCTGAGGCTGTGTTGACTTGATCTATCAGGATTTTTCTCATTCAGACTGAAGTCAATGCAGCAGATGAAGAGCGTGTCTGGAGTCTATTGCAGGTGGATGTGGGTCAGACAACAACAAAATTATTGCTGTAAAAAATTATAGATGTGAAACAGAGCCTAACATGTAGACCTGGACTTCATGTGAGACCACTGCATTGACCGCCTGTTTTATACACAATTTATCTTCCAGCATTCAAAATGCAAACTGAATAAATATTAAGATAAAATAAATGGTTTATAAAGAAATATTATTCTTTTTAGCAACAGCCAACACTCTGAATAAAAAATTAATAATAGATGGAGAAACAAATAAACCTACTTGAATTAGCTTTTAAAGACTAAAAATTACTTGTCAGTCTGATTTATGCATGGAATTACATGCATTACCTGCATTTTACTGGATGAGAATTTGCACAATAATTAAATTATTTGTAGACCTAAACTTACAGCACAGATTAAAATAGCCACAATGTAAATCTTTCATTTTTATCGTTTCCAAAAGAAAGAGGAGTAACTTGACTTTCTGTAACTTTCAAAACAGATGTTTTTCTTAATAATGCAGCTGTAACAGATGGCAGACGGAAAGAATTTACCGATGGCTCTGATCCAGTCACAACGCAAGCTTGGTGATCCGATCACAGTGAACGCTGCAAACAATTTCAGCTTCATGAACAAGTGTAATTTTCTAATCAGACAGAAACCACGCGTTAACCTGAGAGTTGCCTCAAAAGATTTACATCAAAGATGGCAAAGGACAAACTGATAAGAGAGCATACCAGACACAGAGACCTCATGTACAGACAATGACAGTAAGTCCAGACTGCGTCCCCAGCATGAAATCATCACAAGTCCCCGCTGACCACAAGGAGCGACGAAAACGCACTCGCTACAGAGCTTGCTTTCTTTCTCCCACTCAGGTCCATTCACCCATCTGTCCATGATCGTTCCCCATTTATCAATCTATCATCTTGCTCTTCTGTCAGTTGGGACAGTGTGTCTGTCTCTTGTCTCTCAGCATCACGGTCAATGTATATCATGTCCTACTGGCATTGCATCACTTGGCTGAAGACCCTGGGGACAATAAAGCCACAAAGACTACCAGCAGGGCAGAGGCTTCATCCAAACTGTTAAATAATTAATGTGTTCCCATGGTAACCAGTGCTTTCACACTATTGGCTAGAGAGCCTGCTTAGCCAACACCCCTTACTTCTTCTCTTCGGCTTCACACTGCTGCCTCACTGCAGTTAATGCGGCCGTAGGGCGGATGTGACTCGCTGCCTTCAGATCAACACAAACAATTTTCCAATTTAAAGAAACCATAAATCTGCAGGCCATGTGGTAAAGGATGAGGATGATTATTGAAATAAAACAATGTAGAACTACTATAATTTGTGTATTTTACGATGTGAATCATGACCAAGTGAAATGCATCAATGAACATCTCTTTTTTGTTGCTGTCTTTATTTTTGGACCATACTGTGCATTAGTACACTGTTTACAAAACAGATTGGTGCAAACTGTCAGGATTAAAGGAAAAGAATGAACAAATGACTGTCTGTTGGGAGAAGCGTTTTATCTCATGAACATGCATTTGTATTTCAAATAGTTATTTGAGTAGCTGTAAGAGAGCAAACATTTACCAAACTGTCCAGCATTTTGTTTTAATACTTATGCAGCTTAAAGGTTAAACATGTTATGCATGTTGTAAAATACTAGAACAAGTGTTCATCTTATACATTTACCAGAGATGCCCCTGCATCCCTGTCACCTGTGTTGAATGAAATTACCTTTTTGAGGTTATTTCTTTTTTTTCTTTTTGTGAAACAATATGAATCAGAATTTTAGGTTAAGCTTTTTTACTGAACTGTTTGGCCATCGGAACTAATTTATCTATCCATCCATCTGTGTGAATATATATAT
>NW_013952403.1:3247083-3274675 GCF_001266775.1 Austrofundulus limnaeus | reverse complement strand
TATATATATGATTTTGCCCTTATTAAAGAAAAATACGTTTATTTAAGGGCAGACTCTTGTTGATTCAGGTAGTCCTGACCTTGCTGCTGTATGTTCAAACTTTTGCTTTTAATTTGTTTAAGTGTAGTTTGTTATTTTATGCTTAAAAGAAAGGAAATGTGACGCATCACTGTGTGTGGGAGAGCAGGCTGGATTTAAAGCTCTACATCTGGCTACAAAAATACAGCATGGCAGCTTTCATAAACTGTGTACTGCTGACTTCAGTTCCCAACAATGAGAGATGATTGAGACATTTGGTCTAATATTTTAATATATGTCGGTGGTGCAAATCCTCATTTGAAATACAGACAAGAATCATGCTTTCATGTTTTCTGAAAAAAGGAATGGAAGAACATGAAGGACGACTTAGAAGGACAGCACAGAGAGAATGATTTTTTTACATACGTATGTCCATATCAAATATAATGCAAAATAATAATAGTTTTCTACAAACTATATATTACTTTATTATCTTTAAGTGATTATGTATGAGATACATATTGACTAACCCTAACCATAGGGAAAGAGTTGATTAAAAAAGGTAACACTTGGTTAATTTACACTGGAGTCCAAACGGTAAACCATTGAACCAAAAAAAAGAATCACTAGAAAAGGTCCAAACTTTGCCGATTATTTTAAGAAGCCTAAACTCTGACTTTCTTCTCAAAGTCAGTAAGAGAGAGAAAAAAATGGGAGTTCAGGATGTTCACAGGCAATGGCATGCTGACAGGGCAACAACCCTTTCCTTCTTAGGAAATATTTTCATTTCAGCTCTTTTTTTTTCCCACAACAAGATGAGAGCTGAGCCTCCAGTGGTGACATCGCAGTAAAATATGACAGACAACCTCGCCCGGATCATAGGCCGAGTCCATCAAATGATCGTCAGTGCATGAGGAAATTATTCTTAGCCATAACATGCACGTGTTGGATAAAATCAAAACGACTCTAGCAGCACTGCATGTATGTTATCCAGGAGATGCAGTCAGTGCTGCTGCTCCGATCTTCTAGCTCCCATTGGCCTCTCATGGGCCACGCTGCAGTCCAATCAATAACTACTCAATTACCATGCACCCAACATCTCATTCACGCCGAACCCCTGCTGTGCCGGAGGGAAGGAGGAAGAGGAGGTGAGCACAGAAGTGACAGATGGATAGATTTGAGAATGATGAACACATGACAGCACGAGATGTTTCACTGGTGCACAAAGTCAAAACTCAATGTCAGAGAAAAAGCAGGCATAATGAGATTTAATGACGAAAAATCCCACAGTGTTAAAAGTCAATAGTTTCTTTCCCCCCGTCTACAACACCAGCACTTATTTAAACGAGAAAATTAATTAGTTCACCCATAAAACAGCCCCATTAAAGTTTAAAGTTTTCAGATTTGATGGCTTTGATTGAGCATTTTGACTACATCTGCACCTCCCAACACACACGGCGCACGGCGCACATCCATGAAACTATAATTAATAGCCCGTCACAGCTGTCAGCAGCGCTCCCTCCTCATCTTTATGTAATATTACAAAAGCTTGCTCTGGCTTACCTCTCTGTCACGCTGAGCAGATCCAAATGGGAGCCGGCTAGTTTGACCTTCACCAAGAGCAGCCACAGAGGGAAAACTACTTAGTGTAACGAATATTCATAATAGTGTTGCTCAAAAAGGCCTCCTACAAGTCTACTGACAACAAGTCATGTCTGAAGCTGACTGGGCCTTTTTTTTGTGTGTGTTTCTAACATGTAGTGTGGCAACAAGTGGGCATTTTGACAGATCATAACAGGATGAACAGCTGTTGATAGCTTGTAGATAACAATTTGCAACAGAACTTGACAGTAATTATCTTCGGTAAATAAAAGATAAGAAAGTTTCTTTTTTATAAAATGTTTCACAAATCTGCTAACAATTAGCTGTTTGTTATCAGGACTACATGTAAGAATCCTTGACAATGAAACGCAGCAGTTGTCTTGAGTGGGTTTGATGATGCTCTTTATTGGTAAGAGGATTTTAAAGACTTAACTATAGTGCAAATTTTCTCATATTGTGTGTCATTAAAAGATGAGCAAACATTTCACGCAAATTGATTTAATTCCAAGTTTTTAACTGTCTAAAAACCCAAATAGAATTCATAATTATATAGGAAAAAAGTTTAATATCTATCTTAAAAGCTGAAATCAGAAGATGGATGCAATGTTTAGAAATCAGTCAACATTTTTGCAGATTATTAACTAATTCTTGAAAAATATTCATTCCAATGAAGCATAATTATTTGCTATGAAGCATTTCACATGCATTTGAAACGTGGGGTTTCAGTGCTGTTTCTCTGCTTGAGTCATTCTTTTCAAATGCTGCTAACAGTAAGGTGACAGAATTATTGGTGCTCCTCCTCATGAAAGCAGCAAACTTTGTGTTTTTGTTTTTTGCAATCATAATTTTTATGACTAAACCACATTTCAGTCAGTTTTGATTGTTATACATTTATCTTGTTAATGTGATGTAATAATGACATCACATAAACCATAAAAGCTGCTTGTATTCCTCATTAAGCTTGGACTTTGCAAATCAGTATATTTGCTTCTTTTTTCATTTAGATTAGATTTAGATATCATTGCTAGTTTTTACTTTATTTCCGTTGTTTTACTTGCAATTTCAAATGAAGTTTTAATCTAATCTAAAATCTACTTTGTTCAGAATCACGACAGACGTTTCCACAGATAAATTTTACTCCTGCTAATTGTCCATCAGTTTCTGATCTTGTGGTCACACAGCCAGTTAGTTATAACGCGTGTGGCTGTGATGAAGCCGGTCATGTGTGTCATCAGTATGCTTCACATATTCCCACCCTCACTTACTCCTCTCCATCAGAGGTCACTGCAGCTTGTTAGCTCAACACTCTGGAATAATTCCTGGCTTTTGTTGCTAAGCTGACAGAGCTGCTGAACTCGCTTCTCTCTGGTGTTTTGAATCATTTGGAACCACACACAACTGAGTGCTGCCATTTTGATGTTTCCACCACCGTCAGTTACCATTACAGAATGTATTACTCTTCTGCTGTGCTTTAATCATTCTGTGCTTTTGGATTATAAATGCATTTACTTTATGATGTCTATAAAGATCCTGATAGTGTTGCTGATAGGGTGGTGGAGGTTGGCTACTGATGAGACTCTAAATCTATCTGAGTTCCAAAATTCTGAGGAATGCTGTTTAGGGCTGCAATACCAATTTAATTTACATAACACCCACATTTTCCTCACTTTTCTGTCATTATGGCGCTCACAACACTCTGTGTGTGCTTTAGCATCTCAGCCACTAACATCTAAAATGAGTGTTGGCATCTTGGACAGTGAGAGTTCATTTGATTAGTCAAATAGTTTATCATACAAAGTATTCTGTATGTCCAAGCAGTCCTTTGCAGTAATGCACGTCAATACTGCAAAATATAATGATATAGAATCAGTATACAAAATAACACAGTCCAGATACAAAAGAAAACTTGATTTTATTGAGATTTCAGTTTTATAAATGCTGGTACAAATATGTTCCTATTCCTAAGTGATCTTTAAAGGAGACATATCATGCTTTTAAATCCTTTTTCACATTTAAATCACTCAGTTGGGGTCTATATAAAGTGGAACAGCAATGCTTTGTAGTTGGTAAGTCCCAACATTTTTTGGCAGTTCCATTGCAAATACTGTGAAGTAATAGTTCAGAAAACACCACTAAAAATGGAGAAAAATCAACGGGTTAGAAAATACGACCCCAGAATATAAACATATCTACACATCACCGGGAGAGACTAAATTCAAATATTCTGCTTCCTAGAGACTCCAAGTTCACAATAAAATGCATTTATCAGGTACAAAACTGGATTTTTCATATGTCCTCCTTAATTCAAAAACTAACCTTAATGTTTTAATGTAATGATTTTGGCTAATAATTAACTGGGATGTATGCCTAAAAATAACTGGCACATCTGCCAAGTTGGTTTTCTCAAAAGGTAGCAAACATTTTGTTTATTCTCTACAAAAAAACAAAGTTTGAGGACAAAAAAAGCAAAGTATGCAAATTTAATCAGAGCTATTGACTGAATAGTTAGTAAGCTGAAACTGCTCATGTCAGTGTTAAATCTAATTGTTTAGGCTTTGAATCAACTGCACAAACTGCTTTTTGAAGGCGCTGGTTAAACATTTCTTACCAGAGCTTCTCTGCAAACCAGTCATAAAAAATAAAACATATTGTAATTTTACTCATTTACAAATCAAAATCATCGAACCACTGCAGTACTGAGAGATATTTATGATCCCTTGGAGGTCCACTTTATTGACATTATACTACCAATCACCAAGGTAACTTTGACCTCTATGTCAATAGAAACCTCACATCCCATCCACCTTCTTCTACCTTCTGCAGCAGTAATCTAAACGTCTTGGTTAAGGTTTTGTGCTCCTCTATAAGCTCCACTCGGGAACACCCACGGGCTCACAGAGCTCCATTCACTAGCCTGGCCTGAGTTTTGGCTCACAATAAGTGTTGGTGTTGAAAGTGATGAAAAATTACAGTAAGTAGGACAACGGGCGATGTAACAAAAACATGAGCTGTGCTTCTAGTTTCCCCTCTGATAGTTATGAATACATGAGCACATTTATCCATATGCTTATGTATTAGGCGCCAAACAACAGAAGGAAAAAAAAGAAGGAAAAAAAAACAAGGCATTGTTTTAAAAAGATTGTAGCACTTTGGTGTTTGCCAAATGAGCCGTCCCGACTGTGGAGGGTAAAACACAAAGTCCCCTAAAGGATGAAACTCATTCAAGATCAGAGCAGTGTTTTTCCTGGACTGGAGAGATGACACACTGATCTGAAAATACTCAATCCTTTAATACCAAAAACACTAACAGTAGTTCCTGTGATAAAATGCTATGCATCAGCTAGCTATATGTGATCCATCAGATCGAAATGAGGATTAAGTCCAAGGAATGTGGAAAAATAGGCACATACAGGGTTTTGATTTAAACGTGTGCAAAAATTGCATTTTGTCAAAATATAATGAATTAATGCCTTATCAATCTATCATTTGAATGGTCTGAAATATAATCCTAAAAAACATTTTTGAAGCATTTTTTGAGCAGTAGCAACAAAAATACATGATTTTGAGGAAAATTTACTTTAAAATTGGAATTTTTCCATGTGAGCTAGCAATGTTTTTGTTTCTTTCCAACTGGGAAATCTTATACAAATACTATTTGAGGTTTCCTCTTTATATTAACATAAAAATTACTCAATAAATTTACATAAAATTAGGATTCAGACCAAACAGTAATGTATTATTGTGACCAACAAGACAAATTAAGTCATATCTCTGGATCCACTTATCAGGATGATCCAGGTATCAAAATGTAGCTTTTAAAGCAGGAATCTGAAAATGTAGTTAGGCCACTTTGAACAAATTTGACTTAAGGGCTCGACACACGGGCAGCGACAAACTACAGTGATTAGCGGCTGTCATCGCAGCCAGGGTGAAACCCGACACACGGGATGCGATAGCGATCGCAGCGTTGCGAATCGCGCTCTCAGGTCGCTTGTCTTCACAAAATTTGATTGGTTCTTGACTCGGACAGCGGGTGTGCATTATGGACGTGTAAACTAAACAAATCTTGCGATGCTAATGATATTGAAAAACAAACACAAATTAAGATACAATTTTATGAGGAAAAACTTACCATAAACTTCACCCTGGTGCCAATAAATTCCCACAAAGCTTTTTAGTAATCACTTGGTGAAAGTGTTAGCTAACTGCAGTGTGTAGCATACTCTCTTCTCATTGGTCAGTCAATGAAACCCTCGCTGATTGGTTGTACGCTAAGCGACAGCGACAAAAGTTCAACATTTTTCAACTTTCATATGTCGCGTCGCAAGCTCGCGTGTGCACGTCTACAGGACTCGACACACGGGAGGCGACGTCGCTYGCTCTCCATTCATTTCCTATGGAGCCTGTGCGGTGAGGCGACAATCGCTTGCTCTCTTCCAGCTAAGCGACCGGCGAAAATAGTGCATGTGAAATTTCGCGCTCGTACACGTAGACGTGCACACGGGAGCTTGCGACGCGACATATGAAAGTTGAAAAATGTTCAACTTTTGTCGCTGTCGCTTAGCGTACAACCAATCAGCGAGGGTTTCATTGACTGACCAATGAGAAGAGAGTATGCTACACACTGCAGTTAGCTAACACTTTCACCAAGTGATTACTAAAAGGCTTTGTGGGAATTTATTGGCACCAGGGTGAAGTTTATAGTAAGTTTTTCCTCATAAAATTGTATCTTGATGTGTGTTTGTTTTTCAATATCATTAGCATCGCAAGAATTGTTTAGTTTACACATCCGTAATGCACACCCGCCTTCAGAGTCAAGAACCAATCAAATTTTGTGAAGACAAGCGACCTGAGAGCGTGACTCGCAACGCTGCGATCGCTATCGTGTCCCGTCTGTCGGGTTTCACCTTGGCTGCGATGACAGCCGTTAATCACTGTAGTTTGTCGCTGCCCGTGTGTCGAGCCCTTACGTGTATGAGTGCGAAATTTCACATGCACTATTTTCGCCGGTCGCTTAGCTGGAGGAGGGCAAACGATTGTCGCCTCACCGCACAGGCTCCATAGRWAATGWATGGAGAGCGAGCGACGTCGCCTCCCGTGTGTCAAGCCCTTTAATCCTCATTTCGATGTGATGGGTCACATATAACCCAATTAACCCATTGAGTTTGACAGAGTATTATTAAAAGTGTCAAATAAATAAAAGTGGTATGGTAACACTAAAGGTAGCAAACTGGTTAATAAAGCAGCAATCAAGTTTACAAACACTCATCATGGGCAAAAATGTCCTGTTATTTGGAAGCTTTCACTGATTTATATGAACCATTCCTTTTCCAGTTTGTAATGATTTTAAAACATACAATTTAAATGATTTTTAATAGCAGTAAAAAAAGTCAACCTTCAAATGACATTCAGGATTTCTTAAACATACGTGATTTTCTGTAAAACAAGTGATAAATTTGTGAATTTTGTACAAGAACTTGGTTTTGAAATAGTTTTTCCATACAGACTGTCCCTCTCCTCTCCTCACTCATTCCTGCCTGCTGAGATGTTCCAGCAAACACATGCATGCCTTGGATATGGCGGATTACATAATTGGAAATGTTAATGGTGAATATTAATCCACAATGGCCCATATTTGGTTTTAAAAGCCAGCTGATGGTGATGTGCAGAACCTGTTCAGTGAGAGCAAGCTCCTAAATTATTTCATGCACATTTGTGATAAAACTTTTTTTTCTTTGACTCATATAAGGCTGTGTCAATGTGCAGATCAAAGAAAAAAAAGCTCTTGGAAAACCAGAGAGCTTTTGGTCGCCTTCGTATCAGAAGTGCAGTCGGTGGTAATTAGCTAGCTGAGCAGCAGAGCGACTGTGCAGTTCTGACTGAGCCTGCACCATGGCAACACACAGGGTTGTTTCTGAGCACAGCCTCTTCTCTGCTATCCTTTCCTCCCTCCTCTTTCTCCATTTCCCTTCCTCTTTTTACTGGTTCTTCCTTTGCTTTTCACCCAACCTCTCGTTTATTCATCTCTGGGTTTTTCTTATTTTCCAACTTCCTGTTTCTGTCTCTGTACAAATCTCTCTCATGCATTTTGTCCTCTCTTACATCATGGCAGGCCAAATCGACGCAACATAAAAGGCACTCGCAGGCGCATATTCGGCGAGGCTTCGGCGCTGCTGCTTTCCTCGACATTCTGGACATACAGACTGAGGATTTCTATGGCATATGGCATATCAGTATGATGTCTTTATGTGTTCTAAATTTATACCGGACTGTGTACACTGTGCATTTTAATAAACAGAATAACAAAATGTGTGGTTTAACGTATCAAAAAACATTGCGCGATCATCCAAAGAAAGATGCTCGGTGTAATTAAAATTGTTTGCTGTATGAATTTTAGTCATTTTTGTGTTCCATGAAATATTCACTCCTCATCAAATAAAACATATTGCCCAGACGGACGCCAGACAGATTGCTGTTTTTCATCAAATATCAGCTGAATTTAATGCTGCAGAAGTGCAGAATGAATGATGGAAGATGTAAATAAATTACGGGTTAAATTCAAGTCACTTGTTCTACTTAAAGAGTCATGAGGGTAAAAGAGGGATTAAAGAAGTGGAGAAGTAATGAATGAGAGCTACAGTATAATTGCAGACACAATTTAATGCTTAAGTTAGACTGTTTATTCACAATATGAAGTTTATGACCTATAAATCAAAGAAGTTATGATATTTAAACAGATAATTAGCAGAACCTCAGCAGATACAAGCCACAGATCTGATCCGTCTGTCACAGTTCTACCACTCAGAACTCTGAATAGTCTCCATGCAGCGTGAGATGATGAAATATTTTCTGTAAATGCTTCCAATTTTTCGGATGTTTTAATACATTTATTCTCCGAATTGTGTGTCTATGTGTGTGCTTTCAGAGTTGCTGTATCTACAACACATTCTTCGCTCTACGTTTACTCTTATTAAAAAGAAATGCATTCTTTTTTTTATATTTTTCAAAGACAAGCCTTCATTATCACAGGAAAACAATAAACCTTGCTTTTGTTTTTCAACCAAAGCAGCAGCAAATGACACTGAAGGCGTCCAGTCAACACTTGGCCATGTGACCTCGTTATGCCTCAGATGTTAATGTGCGAAAGAGCCGAGTGCATTCTGCAGCTGTAAATGTGTCAATGAGAGAGGAAAATTCTTCCCTGCATTCTGAAACAGACATAATTTCACAATAATGTGTTCAGATTTCTTTCTGACTGCTGCTTAAGACACAAAACAACACAGCTGACTGCTTTGTTCTCTTCTCGCACGTCTGAACTTGCGTGACTTAAGCTCGAGGCTAAAGAGATGGCAAGCAGACCTTTTAAACAGCTGTTCATTATAACAGAAATCAGTCTAGTATAACTTCTCCAAAGTTTGATTGCCTAAATAATCTCTGTCAAGAATCAAGTCTATTTTGTTTACTGTAAAAGTATGGTGAGAACTTTGCTTTTCCACTGGCAAACATTTTCCAAAAGTGGGCACACTTGAATAAATAAAGCCAAACACATCTTGTATTACATGTAACATGAAAAATGGGCCATGGCACCTGGAATTAATAAACTTGTTTAAAATGTCTTACCTACCAGTGAAAATACTAAAGTCTATAAATTAAAACTGTATCCTCATTTAGCAGCAAAGCCTGGTCTAAAAACATGCAAATGACTTGAAAAATAGTGTCTCCTTGAACATCCTTGAACTGTTGTGATCTGTAACATGTTTAAAGTACAGTACAGATTGCTCTGACATGATTTATTCTGTTGTATCTAACTTGAGCCTTGAAAGTTTTCTAGTCATGTAGTAGATAAAACAAATATATACCCCAAAAAGTTAGATTTCTAATTATTGTAAAATATTTTAAAGGGGGGTATTTTGTATTTTCCAGGCACATAATTCACTTACATTATCTAGGAACTGAGTAATTATAGGGGTGAAACTTTCATCTTACATTAGGAAACATACATTTATGTCTGTTTTCAAAGTTCAACAACTAGAGGATTTTATATTAAAATTCATACAAAACAAGCAATTAAAACGTGAACAAAAAAATGTTTGTCCTATTAGCAAATTTGAACAAATAATTATGGTTCCTTCTTGTCTGTATAGCGAATATCTTCAGTAAAACTTGTCAAGAACCAACAAATAAAATTCTCATAGATATTTTGACAATTATCGTCTGTTTTACATCAGTACATTTGACTGTATTTCAATCGACGCTCCTAAAAATTGCTCTTAATAAAACTCCCTGTTACTGACCCCCGGCTGACCCCCATAATAATGAGGTAGCATTTCTGCCGTTGTGTTACATTGTGAAGAAATACAAACAAAAATGCAGACACGGAGGAAAACAAGTAATAAAATCTGTGAAAACAGTTCCAGAGTAGACCTGTTTCGCCAACAGCGTAATAAAATGTGCAATATTAAACTGGGACTGCTTGTGTTGTTTAGTTTCACAACATAGTGAGAGCATGATCTTGGTTCTCTTTCTGTCTCAGAAACCGGAGACGCCGGTTTCTGTTTTTTTCTAAACTTAGCGGGCAGATGGGATCAATTTTCACTAATAGAAATGAATGATAATGAATGAGGGCGGGGGGGAACGTGTGTCAAGATCATTTGTGGCTCGGTGTACATACAACAGGCTTTGGTCTGGATTATGTTAGCTGTCAGCTCAGTGGGGGGAAACAGGAAGTCCATGTGAGCCAATTATACGCAGTCTCAACACACAGAGATCACATGACAAGCAGATTATTCAACTGATGGGAGCTCAAAATGGCTGCTCATTTAAAATATGTCTGTATGAACTGAAACTAAGCTGAAAACATTGTTAACTAGCTAGAATCACATAAAAATAAAGGATTAGCTTAATAAAAAATAAAATATAACTACTGTTATAGGTGTTTTAAAATGAATAAAAATATAAATTAACTATTTTTTATATTTTTTGGCAAACATTATAAACAATGTTGCTATTTCCTAATGTAGAATGCTTTGAACACATGATTCAAAATATTAAACATTAGAAATATTATGCTTTCTGTTGACATTATAATGTGTTTTTAAATGGAAAATATGTTAAGAAAGATAATTATTATGGGACAGTTGTGGTGGAGTGGTTAGGGGAGTCCTGTAACCAGTGGATTGCCAGTTGGATCCCCCATTCCATTTGTCTCAATTGTTGTGTCCTTGGGCAAGACACTTCCCCTGCCTTGCCTGCTTGTGGCGGTCAGAGGGCCCAGTGGCGCCGGTGGATGGCAGCCCCGCCCCGTCAGTGTGCACCAGGGCAGCTGTGGCTACACTGTAGCACACCACTATCACTGTGTGAATAAAAGGGTGAATGATTTAAGTGTGAAGAGCTTTGGAGTCTGTGGGGAGTTGAGAAAGCACTATATAAGCCATTCACCATTTGCCATTATTAACCTAAACTGTGAATAAAATGTTAACTTCGGAATGAGAGACTCTGATGCGAAAACAACGTATTCTATCATGTGAATCACTTCAAAATGCTGCAAAATTGTGTTCAAGTTCACATTCAAAATGTTATTCTTTTTTTATTTGTTAGGCTGAAAGCTGTTCGGTGCTTTTGCCTCCTTTCCAAATGCAGCTTTACACCTCAAAACAAAATCAAACCTTTGATTTGCTCAATGTTGGAAAAAAGAAAGACGGAACGAGGCAAAAGGCAGAACAAAACAAGAATGATAGAAATGAAGAACAGACACACACACACACACACACACACACACACACACACACACACACACACAGATCCAGTCACTTACAACCTCAGCTTACCTCACCTCAGTGACNCACACACACACACACACACACACACACACACACACACACACACACACACACACACAGAAATGAGAGGCCAGACCAAATTGCCAAAGGGTTGCTTGGATAATGCATTAGACAGAGATGGTACTCAGAGCAGCTACACATGGTAGGAAATGCATACACACACTTCACACACACTTTTAGAAAATGGAAAACACAACAAAACAATCTTCTGTTTCAAGTGAGAGTTTACATGAGAAATATTGCTCACTGTGTCCATCTCAGTTACTTTTCTATTTAACAGGTTTCAAACACTCTGCTACTACCAGACGGAGCCATCCAGGGGTCATAAGCAGAAATAAAATTTAAGATTTCCCTCAATTTAGGAAAACTTGTGCTCAGATTTGCAGTAACATTGCTGTCTGCATGCAGCTGGTGTTGCACTTAGTTTTGTTTTTCAGTTTGAATGAGGAAATGGACAAAATTGCACCACTGGAAGT
Source organism: Austrofundulus limnaeus (assembly GCF_001266775.1). NCBI lineage: Eukaryota > Metazoa > Chordata > Actinopteri > Cyprinodontiformes > Rivulidae > Austrofundulus > Austrofundulus limnaeus. Next base: position 3,262,740 of record NW_013952403.1, on the reverse strand, counting down.
GAGACAAGGATTTAAAGTGCCTGTGACATCAAATTTTTTTAATAAACATGAATGCATTTTTTGGAAGATAACATAATTGCAAAACAAATTACATGTTGCTGAGATGGACGGTTGTTTAGATATTTGCATGTGAAGAAAGAGGAAGTGAAGTCAAAGGGGAATGTCTGTATGTAAACAGAGCATTGCTACAAGAGCTAACAAAACAGAGTGTAGAGAATTTTTAGTCACTTTCAAAGAGAGATGAAGAAGGGTTAAAGTTTAAATAATTTTGTTTTAATAAACAGAGACCAGCGAGTTTATTTTATTAATGAGTTCCCCTTTGATGTCACTTCCTGTTTCACTTTGGCTGAACCAAATTCAAAAGAAAATAGGCCAGTTATGTGACAAAATGGGTAAAACCATGTGTATTATGCCATTTTCTTAAGTATAAAGATGCTTTCTTTGACTTTTTGTATTTGAAGTATAAGCATGTCATAAGCACTTTAAGGACTGTCTTCAAATGACAAAATGGGGCTGTGATAATCTTCAGAATTGCTTGTGTTTTCACCTAAATCACATCAAACACTTATTTCTCATTCAACATCATTCCTTTACCTTTCAGCTACTTTATTGATTAATAAATGTTTTCTTGATTTAGATTACGGCTTGGTTTGATTAAAATTTAGTTGTTTTCTGCAGTTTCTAGTGGTTTAATGGCTTGTTTAGAGGTTTGTGAACTTGGATGTAAGAATTTGTCCAACAATTTATATGTTTAAATGGTGATATTGTAAGCAAATCTGTGTGAACAGTGGCAGATTAACTAAACTGAGGGAATGGATTTCTATCACCTCAAACTTTATTTTTTACTATGCCTCAATGAGCTCCATATAAAACTGAATTAAAACAGCACAAAATAAGAGTTTAATTTTGTAATTTATATTGTGGATTATGAGGGTAAAACAGGATGAGTCAAAGACTAATTTAAGGCTTTAAAAATAAATTAGGTAATTTGCGTTTTTGCTAAATGAAAATGACTTTTAATCAATGGAAAGTGATGGAGTTTGGTTCCTAAAAAGGGAACCAGTGATCATTGATAGTTGTGTCTTTATTAATGACACGAAGGCACAAAAATCCCAACCCCATCTATACACAACAAAAATTCCTCTGATCTTTTTATTTAGCAAAATCTCTTCTTATTTTCCAACCAGTTTCATTTAGTTTTTCATATTTTACATTTTAATAAACAATACTGAATCACACCAAAATTAACTAAATGTTTCCTGCAGATGTTGTAAATTAAAAGTCTATTTAGAGTGAAAGGGATTATGCCTTTTGAGGTACAGAAAAGCTCTTAATGTGAAACATTTGAGCAGGAAGTTATGGGTGTCATTGGCAGAACCTTAAAAGTAATTTAAAAATAGCAAAGAAAAACAGGTATCACGTGAACATTTTAGAGATATTAAAGCTGTGTGTAAAACAACAAGGAATCTGAGGTAAAATTGAAAGAAGAAAAATACTCAAAGATATTCTAGTGAAATATTATACAGCTACATTTAAAAAGGAAAAAATCAGAACAGATAAAGGCAGGAAGATCATACATCGTCCTGGCTCAGAAAGCCAGTGTCTGGTTCTTGCTTTAGGCAGGACTGACCTCCTGCACCAGATCTTACTGCGGCGAAGGAAAAGAAGAATCTCTGTTGGTTCATCAGTCTATTCTGCTGATCTTGTCTAATATGTAGAGCAGCTTGTGCACAATCTTTCTGCTGTCAGCTCTAGGGGATCCGTGGCAGACCCCAACACAGAGCCTTTTAATTAGTTTGTTCAGTTTTTTATGCACCATGTGATTGATGTGGATTTCTAAAACAGAACAAAGGTTCACTCTGATATAAATAAAAGCCTGGCTGGCGTTAATACAAAGCTTGGCTTTCACTGACCAGAAAACACTGCTCAGTAACTGTATCAGTATGTTCTACTATGCTACAGAGCTTTTTTTTTCTCCTTGGTTATTTTATTCAGTTGTTAACATAGTTGTTTTTTTAATACTGACTGTTTGGGATTAATATACCGTACTGTAAAGAGTTACCAAAATAACAGCTGATGTGACGGTTGAATAAAAGCCCTGTTGAAAGCACCCCCACAAAAACGAAGAGGAGTCAGAAGGCTTAGGGAACTAGCTCTTCACCAATATTGATTGCATGGACACATATTCCATGGCAACATGTGGGTGATGGATCTGGTGCACATTGCAAAGCAGGAAGATATATTTTTTAAAATATTTTTAGACAAAGTCTATCACAATGTGTCTTTTTTATTAACTGTAGTAGAGTTATAGCATTTACATTGTCACCTTATGTTTTAATAATAAAATTAAACAAATAAAACCCCTCTCTTCTCAGCCTAACAGGAAATTGAATGCTTCCATCACTGATTCAGCAGTCCAGCCTGCCCCACACAACACTGTCATGTTTCTAGGCCAGTCTCTACTGCGATCAGCAAAAACCACTAAATAAAACAAAACAAGCAAGCAAACAAACAGCTTTTCCCTCCCTCCATTCTTGTTTTTGTCTCTCCACTGCTCTCCTGGCTGGCAGCGAGAGGTGGCGAGGGAAACAGGCGAGATGATATGGGGCAGAACCCTGGCCAGGCCTCTGACAATGACCATATGGATCACAGGGACAGGCAGCCTCGGCTTCCAGCAGGACACACACACCTCCACACACACTGTTCGCAGCCTCGGGCTATTACACCTGTAACACTGTCTAAAAACCTTTGCAAACTATAAATCACATAGCTGAAATTGACTTGTAGCAATTAGTGAAGCCTTTAATGAGAGTGTTGCTAGAGAGGTAACAAATTCCCCTAAATTCATAATATCAGGCATCAACCTCCACGCTGAAATAAAATGAGCAGATGCAGTTTGTGAATGCAGCACAAAGGCAAAGAATAACAAAGCGACTGAGTGAAGGCTTTTAAGTTAAATGTAGGAGGCTGGATTTAACACAGTTCAGGCTCTGGGTCACAGCTATAGCTGCGCCCTGTTATGTATCAAGCTCTTCAGCTGCCATAATGATGGCCAGCTTGTGTCTTTATCACATTGATGTCAACGTCTGACTGGCCTTTTCTCTGAAGCATTGCCCCCCACTTCCTCTCATGGTAGAAAAAGCAACATTTTGTTAATGTGAACGGAAATATTTAAGGAGTACCTTATCTCCCTCGCTCTATAGGGCCTCACCTATAATTCCATATTCTCTTTATCACTAAGTTTTCACTGTTCAATATTAATTCTTAGCATCTGACCCATAAAGTTTATAGCACGACTTTAAAAATAAATTTTCTTGATAAAACATGGATATTTTTATTTTACAAATCTCCATAAATACTAGCCAATACGTAGATAGTAAAATACAAACACCTACAAGGAAGATATTCCCTTGTCATTCACTATACACATAATTTTATGCATATTGATTTAGCCAACAAGTCTATATCCTTCTCAGAAATATTTCATTATTAATAATATAACACTGCCCAGGAAATCAGAGTTAGATTTTGAAGAAGACTAAGTTGTAATTCAGACTTCAGGAAGCATTCTAGTTGTTTTTTCCAACCACAAACTTGTATATTTTGATAACCGAATTCAGAATAAATTTAGAATGATGCAAAGCAATCTCAAATTAAATTTATGTAATGACAGTAACTGCTTGATATGCGGCCCCTGAGATGTTGATTTTCAGTAACTGTGCCAGATTAGTTGAATAGCCCTTCTATATGGTATTAACAAATAAACATCATTTTGTGAAGGAATGTATATCCACCTTGCATGCTTCGAGTATTGCTAGAAATGACACTCAGCTACTGCCACACTAAATTTGAGTTCAATATCTGCATACATAACAGAGTTATAGCCATTTTTGTTCTCCTGACAAAATCTTTAGCTGTGGCGGCCATCTTGAAATGGTTTGGTTCCAAAGCTTATGAACTGTAGATGTGCATACAATAATTCCTTTCTGAGAGTTTTATTAAAATCCATCCCTTGTATTACAATATATTTTCCTGTCAAAAAGTCTAGACTTATTTGATTCTGTTTCTTTTTAGCAAATGTGTTCTTTTCAATTCCCTTACAGATCAGCATAGATTCTGCACCAGGGTTACAGTATGTTCTCTGGTGGAGGCATTTAGCATACCTCTTTGTCACTATTGGTTGCTGATGTTTGGAGTTTAAGAGCTCAAACAAGAACTGACTGAAACAGCAGCAAATAGTCAGAAAAATCAGATCTTTTGCAACTCCTGATGATTACCAAAATAAACTAAACTGCTGGAGTAATGTGTAAAAGTCAATTGGAAGTTGATTCTCCTTCAAAGCAGAAATTATTTTAAATATGGATAACATTCAGAACAGCTGCCGAATGCCCAAAGACAAGCAATCTTAGTAAATTTAGATAGAAGTAAAATGGTGCAAACCTGTGAGAAATTCCACATACCTCCAAATTACAGTTCAGACTCTAATACAGCCTCCATTATTAGTTGTTTAAACTCCATGTCTCACTTCCAATGATCATTGCCTACTCCACCCTGTTCTGCCATCTTTTGTTTGATAACAGATATATGATTGTCTAGTGATACAGAAACTTTACAAATTGATTAAAAGATGTAACAACAAAATACTTTTTCATCTAGCCTTACATGTTCAAACCAGAGACTGACCCCGAGGGAGAGGAGAATAAAGACGACAAACCTGCAGATATGCAGATTTGGACAGTTGGTAAGCCAGAAATCCATGATCTTTTTACCAGCTCCGCAGCAAATACCCTGATGTTACAGTTTAAAATTCGTAAAAGTGAATTGAGAAAACTGAAAGAACTGAAAAATAACCCAAACAGAATTTACAGATATCTACGCAGCATCAGGAGAGACTCAATTAAACTTTTCTGCACTCCTAGAGACTCCAAGTACACAAAAAAATGTATTTAAGAGTTAAACAGTAGATTTTGCATATGTCCCCTTTAATAAATCCAAGCAGCATATTTACATTAACACCTCATACTGTCACAGTGGTGGAGGTTGATTTTGGCTTGTCTTGCAGCCACTGGAATGCGTACCTTGCTGTTATTGAACTCCTCTTTATTGCAAAAGAGTCCAGAGCCAAATGCGTAGCTTTGTCCAACAGCTGAAGCTTATTTAAGACTGGTCCACACAAAAGAACAATGGGCCTCATGCAAGAACCGTTCGTACGCACAGATTTGTTCTTAAGTTGTGCGTACGAGTGATTTAGGAGAATTTGTGGCATTCACCAATGTTTTCGTATTCTAAGATTTTTTTCAGATACTAACAAAATTCACGATTGGTCCAGACCTGTCGTATATTTTACGAGCAGTCAGTCTGCTGTTATCCAGATGGGTTTTCTTCACTAATAACTTTATATTTCATTAGTTTGAAGATTTTGAGTTGAAAATAAATTACACTCCATAATTATGTTGACAATAGGCTATTCTGCTTGAATTAGAGTTATAATTTTAAATGTAATAATTTAGACTAACAATATAAATTGTCCGTTCGTCTATTTTCCGCCGCTTATCTGGGATCAGGTCTCGGTGACAGTAGCAAAGAGACCCCGCACTCTGCCCAGCGACACCTTCCAGCTCGTCCTGGGGGACTCCGAGACGTTCCCAGGCCAGAGGGGATATATGATCAAGTCCTGGATTTTCTCCAAAGTGCCAGACATATTTTGAAAACATTTTAAAATGCTTATTTCAAACCCGCATCTGGGGGGGGGGGGACCGTGCGCAGCGCTGTGTCTTCTGAATAAATGAAAATGAATTAACACAGTTGTTTATAGTTTTAGCAGCTCTTTTTATTCCACAGCTGACCTGCTAAAAATGACAGATTTTCTTTTCTGGATCTCTGACAGACGGACTTCAATCTCTGAACTTGTAAAGTTTTTATTTTTTTAGTTTTCGCTGTCATTTTTCCTGAATGAACACTTGTATCTGAGGTAGGAAACACAGCCTTATATGGTGTTTTTGGGGTGGTAATTATGCTAATCTCCACTCACGTGCACGAGCAGCTGGATAGAACAGGTGTAATTTACGCAGCTCATTTACACACTTTTCCTGAAGATAGAAGAGTTTGTTGAATCTGACATGACATGTTCGTACGAACCCTTCGTACGAACAAAAGTAAGAGAAATTTAGGATAAGAATACGAACATGTTCTTGCATGAGGCCCAATGAGCTCAAACACATCAGTAAATCTGGCAGAATAGATAAAGAAAAATCAAGTTGTTACATTGGTCCATTAAGAGCTCAATCCTGGACTCGACTGAGACATTAAGAAATCTGTGTATAAACAGATGTTCATAAAATGTCAATGAAGTGAAGCAGTGTTGTATAGAAAAAGCTACAAAAATATCTGTCCTGACAATATCATAAATTGATAAGGCAGTAAAGAAGATTACTTCAAGCTATTGTGCTAATACAGTAGATGGTATACAGCATGTCTATGGCAAAACCTTAGAAAATGAAATTAAAATGCCAAATTGTGTCAGTTTGATGTGTGATGTCTGTGTTTGGGATGTACCTTGCACTTGGAGTTTTAATTTTCAGAGAACAATCAACGCAATACAAACAATAAAAAATTCTGCTGACTCAGGGTTGTGTACTAGCTTTGCAGTCAATACAATGTCTCAAATTTTAGTCGAGTGATGCAGAACGAGGAGAGGTAAATTCTTAGTCTACATAGTGAAGATGTCCAATCAGGAGCATGCTCCTGAGGGACATTGTTTTTATAGCTTATTTATTTATTTAGTTAGTTAGTTAACACACGATTGCCCACTTCAAGGGAACATTAAAATCCTAAATTGTGCAAGACTGAAATAGCCTTACAGAAAATAAACTTCATCTAAATACCTACTATCTACCTAATGCCCCAAAAACTGGACAGTATTAATAAATCCATTCAATGAAGGAAATGGAAAAAACTGTGGTACTAAACTATGTGTCCACTGAATAACAGCTGAAAAAGAGACATATGACCAAACAATAACATTTTTTTCTTTAAAAGTTGGAAACATCTATATTTTTCATTGGCTCATCCTAAAAATCCAACCTGGCTTTACTCCACCTGTAACTCAGTTTCCACTGCAGTTATCCTTAACAGATGAGAAAATTCAGAAAAAATAATTAGATAAAACATCACTTTTACAGTTTAAAAAAATGTTTTTTTTTTTCACTTCTTGATGAGTTTTTCCTTTCTGTGCACTCAATTTAAAAAGAAACTTCATCAATGAGGATGGATTTTATTGCTAAACAAATAGAGCTCTCACTCAGTAAATGAAAATTATTAATGAGCGTTTAACGAAAAAAAAGGTAAATTTTGACTCCAGATGAAATTCTGTGTGCATAATTATTGTGTAAACATTACTGTGCCAAATTTTAAACTAAATGAATTATGCAGTTTATGTGTAACTCACTTGTTCACTTGCAACATTTCTATATGTAAGAAATATCTTCTACAAAACTGTAATAAAATAACATTTCTGATTTATTTTTTATATAATTACAATCCAGCTGTCTGTCCTGTCAAAATGTTTTATAAGCTAAACAAGAAAGCAGCCAAAGTCTTCAAAATGTCCCAATGTGTGAGCCTTTTTCTCTCACATTTGATAAGCCCAATGTGAACTCAAAATCTCCTAGTTCAGACGATGAAACGGACCAGGTTAATATCTAAGGGTTTTGCTGGTCAAACAACAAGTTGACTGTTTGAATGTAAAAGCTTTGTTGTGGCTCAAGGATGTGACCGTATTAAACTTAGATGATGAAAAATAATTTGTAGAAACTGAACACAGGTTTTAGTCATATAATAAAGGGTCAAAGTAGCTCATGACTAAAGATAAACACAACATTTGAACATTTTTTCCAACTGGACTGGAAGTTCTAACCTGTGAATAGCACAGGTAGTGATCTGACACAGGCCTATCTATCTGCTCCATAAAGTCCATTTCAAATATGTTTTTCAATAGACCTTAAAAATTTGCATTTTTATTGGTCTAATAATAATTCTGCAACTGGTAAATTCAGTCTATTCAAGACATTGTTGTTGTTCATCACCCTTGTCTGTTTTGAGGTTACAGGATACAATGGTGTTGCTATAATTGAACGACTAGCATCTACAACTAGGGCTAGGTAATATGGCTGAAACATGTATCAGGATATAAGCATTTCATATCAGTTGATATAGATAATTATTGATTAGTGTTTTGTTTTGCCTATTTGAAATAAGAACCTGGAGAAAAAAACGTTGATTAATACTGCCAAACTGGTGACGTAACCTTTCTTCTTTTAGCCTCAATTTCCTCTTGAGCTGTTGAAACTGATCACATGTTTTTTGCAATATATACCGTTACTGATTTATTGGTCAGTCCTATCTACAACACAAGAATGTAATCTATCATTTTTGGTGGTATAGGTCATGCTAGAGGTGGAACTATGACATCATTTTTAAAAGTTTTAAAAAGAAAGCAACAACGGCAGTAAAAGGCATTTTCATCAGCTCACTTAAAAAAACATTCAGGAGCTCCAAGAACGCTGTTCCCATGTGGATGCAGGGCTGGAACAATAAAATAACTTTGCATTTCTACAGAAAGCTGTGTAGATGGTGTCTTAATTTACTTATTGTTGTTAAAACTTTCCCAAGTAGGAGTGCACCGATTACAGTTTTCTGGCCAAACAACGATCTTTATAAAGTCAGACCTGACTATTCTGATTTTGGCCCATACCGATTTTTTTAAATACAGTGTCAGGTGTTATGTCACAACATAACTTTGATGTTCTAATTGTATTTTATTGAAAAACAATGAAAATACCCCTGAAACAATTCAAAGTGTTTCAACTGGACATTAGGTCATGTTCACAGCAGAGAAAAGGCGGACAGTGGCTGATTTTTAGACCGTTGTAGAGGTTAGATGAGAAGCTGATCTTTTCTACCAATCTTATCTAAGTATCGGTTTATCTCTGATCTTCCAAAATTAAGGAAATCGGTGCCACCCCATTCCCAAATATAAAATCTACTGACTTTCTGACTTGTATAGAAGCAAACAGAAACGGGAGCATTAATTTTCCCTAGCACTTGAAAAACAACCATGATTTTATTATGCACCACACAATAATTGATGTATAGGTTGGCAGAAATTTGAATTTAAAACAGCCCTCTAATTGGTATTCACACCTAAAGAGACAATTTGGGTATAATGATTGCTCTTTGATTCTAAGACAAATTCATTGGTAATATTTGAACGGATGACAATATCCCTGGTTTTAGATGGAGCACACAAATTAATAAACCAATGACAGCAGTAAATCAATGTTACTGTAGAACACACGCACTGACAAGCATATTTCTGATCAAGGCCTGAAGGCTTTTATAGTGTAATCACCTATGGGAGTGTTAAGCAAGAAACGCCCACTGTGTCTGTGCATTCATTTAAGACTCCACTACTACAGAGGCTTGCAATCAACAATAGCTCTGGAAGAGCATTTTGGACAGAATCTTGTTGCTAATAAATAAAATAAAATCCAATTAATATTTAAAGCTAATCATAGCCACAGAGTTGGAGAACAGACAAAGACAGATTGGAGCCTGCCGGGGGAAGAGGGAGCTTTCTGTCGGATGATCCCAGTAGACTGAGGTCTCTGCTTTTCTCAGATTTAAATTCAAAAGCCCTTGTTTTAAAAGAATGTTTGAATAATCCCAGCTGAAATCAGCCATAATTAACCTAGCAAGCTCGTGACAAAAGCAGTATAATCACTTTGTAAATAGATGACAGAGAATAGAAACTAACGTGGTTTCATTATGTATTAGGGGTGTCTAATGATTTCCTCGCATGAACATGGAAATGTTGGTGGACACAGAGCCATTTTATAATGTCAATGATGCAGCTATAAACGGCTAGCTCAGATCTCTCTGAATGACTGTGCAAAGCTTACTGCGTTTCATCATGTTAACATCCAAAAACCCGGCTTGTTATAAAAGCTTAAAGATAATGGCTGATTGGGCGTGTGTGATCACTGTCCTGCTCTCTGGCTGTGGTTAGGTTGTGGGGGAAGGGTGGGATTCACATTGGCCAACAAGGATGAGCAACGATGACTGAGGATGGATGAAGGGGTGGGGGATGATTGTGGAGGCCACGCTTTAGCCTGATCACATTAAAAGAGGGCAAATATTGGCCATTCACATAGCTGTTTAAAAAGACGGACAGACAGATGCTTTCTCTTAGTGTCAGTGTCTCTCTAGCTTCTCTTTCTGACAGCACCACCAACTGCCTCTTCTTACATAACCTCCACCCCCTCTTGGCCGCTGCCTGCCTTTATTAGTTTATTTCTCTTCTTGTCAACCTTTGCATTTTTACCCCACTGAACCTATTCCTGACATCTCATATGTAATTACAAATCTTTTAACTCAACTATTAAACCGAAAATACATCTTTACTTAATACACAAATGACACATGTATTTAATGTTTTCGCTACAGAGATTTTTTAGGGTGAACCTACATGATACAGAGAGCAAATAAAAGATTGTCAAGTTTTTTCGGAAAGCTTCTACAACAGTAATGCAGCTTTTGAAACTGAATAATGAAAATTGCATTATATTAAGCAGATACAGGTTTTTTTTTTACAAGGCAAATTAAATAGTGAATAAATTGTCTGCATATGAGTGGTGGGATTAAACAGGCTGTAGAAGTGACAGAGACTAAAATCTCCATGTAAGCAATAACTGCTTACATAATCACATCTGCTGCAAGCTTTCAAATGTGTGAAACGTGAAATACGCTTGATTGGTCTGGATGCAGCTGCAACGCAACATGAAATAAAAAAAGGACAAATTTAATTTCTTTTAGACTTCATTAAGCTGAAACCGTTCGTTGGCAGATGTAATCTGCTAATATCAGCTAGGCTGCAGCTTATATGAAGGATCCTTTTCGGAGGATTTCTCCCACTCTTTTTTCTTCCCACCTTCTTAATTCTCATTTTCCCTTCTAAAAAAACATGATCAGACATAAACGGAGGCGAAGAAACATTCACTTGTAAGAAACACAAAGCTGCTCAGACACATACTCATGCAACCATTCCTTGAATCTCAGGCTCCCCAAGCTGCCCTTCCCCCACCCTGGATCACTCTCATGCTTACATGCGTGCACCTTGCTTAATTAAAGACTGTTCTTCTGATGCTGTCCTGACCTTTACTCAACTGTAATTTATAAACACATGTAAATAAACGGCAATACCAGAAAAAAAAATTATGCATATGAAAAAGAGGAGTTTTCTTCTTTCTGTGCGACATGTAAGACAGGCAGCATTAAGAAACAGGTTGTTTATATTACACAACACGCTCATTGTACAGTGACTTTTTTACTCAAAAAGCTGCCTATTAAAACCAGTAGAGAATTTGTCTCTCTTTTTCAAGGACAAATACATTTCTTATATTTAAATTTTAAAGCCAGCTTTGTAACACTTGCTGGTTTGAGTTTAGAAAAAAACTGCATCACAGTGCTGCCTCAAAAAAATTGAAAAAAAAAAAGCTACATTTTGGGGCCTACAGTAACTGCATCAGCGTAAACCTTTGACGACACACACTAGGTGTGTTAAATCTATAAACATTAGTCATCTGCACCCATCCCAAACATCATCTCCATGTGTGTGCAATAAAACCAGATTAGTCCTGTTCCAACAGAGGGACCACAGTCAACACATAGGAAACGGAGGGCTGGAGCTGAATGCTAAATATGAACTCGGATCTATTAACAGACACAGCTGATACTTGATCAATGACTATGACAAAAAGCTCATCTGCTCCCAGGCCCCACCCCCCATCAGGCCCCACATGCCTGAGCTGACTAAAACAGTGAGTAAGAAGAGTTACCTGGTCGTACCACTCTCGGTTGGTACAGGTGCACTCAGGCCACCATCCTCCTTGTCCACTGGAGTTGTTTCCATTGACTTTGGGGCCACCTTTGGATTGACCCTTTGGGTTGGGGCCTCCAGGGCCCCCACCAGACATATTCTTGCCCTTGCTTCTCCCTAAAGTGCCCCCTCCTCCTCCCATGCTTCCACCCCCTCCTGAGGCTGGAGGGGGTAAGGTCTGGCCTCCCCCATACCCAGGTGGGTATCCATAGGGCTCGGCCTGCCATTCTCCTCCATATGCTGGGGCATCCATCCTACGCAGAGCTGCCATACGGGTCACCTCATAACATTCTGGGCACTTGCAGCAGTGGTGGTGTTTGTGCATGCTGGCTGTGGGCTGATGCTGAGATGAGCGGCGTGGCACTCTGTCGCTGCTGCCTCCTCAGATCTCACACAGCACGCTGTGATCGGCTCACAGCGCGCTAACGCAGATGGAAAAAGCACTAATCACAGGAATTTCTACAGATTCTCCCGTTTTTTTTTTGTTTTGTTTTGTTTTTTTCTTTCGTCCGATCCTGCGACTCTTCGCGTTAATCCTCTTGGATGTCGGGAAAAAGAATTTGAGAGAAATGGGAAGCAGCAACAGGAAAACAAAAAATACAAAATGGGCACGTAGTCTTTGTCCTCTTGACGTAGAAGATCAAAGGAAATATTTAAAATATTGTATGTCACCACGCAATCAGAGACCAGCCCTGATGATAGAAATTTCTTCTTGCTTCTCTTGGTTCACAGTGATACGCATATAAATTCATAGATATATATATATAGATTCTTTTGTTTATATATCATATATATTTACACACACAACTACATATAAAAATATTAATATAAACAGACAAGCACAAATACAGATATGTACAAGGATAAATGTATATATATATATATAAATATCTATATGCGTGTGTACAAATATATATATATATAGATATATAAACAATATGTATAAATAAATGATATCCGCAGATGAAAATCTTCCTCTCTTGATTCTAGATTTCTTCCTGTTCCGTCAAAAAACGTCACGTTTTTCCTCCTGCGTTGAAAATCGTTGCCTTTCGCTCTCTGTTTCTTTTCTCAGCCTGCAGAGAGGAGCTGAGCACTGGATCGCCTCTCAGCCAGCTTGCCCTAGATGTGGATTATTCAGAGGGATGTGAGCAAGCAAGAGGGAGGTGATGAGAGAGAGAGGGAGGTAGCGAGAGAGGAGGGGATGGGGGGAGAAGGATACGTAGCAGCATCCCTCTAGCAGCTCAGCCCTGACAGCCACAGCCAATCAACTCGCAGCGCCGCTATCAGCAGCAGCACCAACGCGACTGAGCGCTTCACTAGCTGCTCTTAAAGGGCCAGTGACACAAACGCCTCACCGCTGCCTGCCTCGGGTGAGAAGGCACTTCTTTACAAATTGAGCCACATAAAACATTCAACGTGCTTACTTTTTAAAAACATTTTCAACAGCCTTCATTTAAATCTGCCAATGACAAAACATGGATTCTAATCTTCCAAATTTGAGTTTAATATTTGTTTTTCTTTATAACCAGTGTGGCCAAAATCTAAGTTACAATAAACACAGTCCCACTAACTGATGACTTACCACTTTATTGGTTATCTTTATTCTAGCCACTGAATTAACAGCTTTTTTTTTTACAATGAAATGCCAACTCAGAGCTCTCTGTCACAGCACACATCTGTAAATAATCTCACAGTCGATGTGTGAACATCAGATTAAAACCCTTTTCCTCATGACTGTCACTAGACCTGACTTTCACAGCAGAGGATGTCTTTTAATCACGCTGTGATTTGCATCGTTCTTTGTCGCTCTTCCTTTTCAACTGCTGCCAAAGCAGCGCCCCTGTTGAATTATTTCACTGCTCGTGTGCAGAGCTCGGTCAAAACAATCACAGTGGGAGAAAACTGCCCCTCTGAAACCTCGTTTAAGAAACCATAGGGGAATTATTTCATGTTCACAATGATGACATCAACACATGTGTACCAACCCAATAAGATTACACGCTTGGGCTTTCGAGTGGGTGGAGAAAGAGATTGAGAGTGAGAATGTGTGAAGGGAAAAGGAGAGAAGGGGGGCCTATACGGCTTTCATGTATCTGTGGCAGTTATATTTTCAGGACTGCCTCAGAGCCATTCTGCATGCCTCTAAATTTGTGGACTGATCATAACTAGGTATAAACCATCCTGACGCCCAGGTTCATCTTTATAGAGAGGTGATGAAGACTGTTACTTTGTTGCCATTAAAGCCCTGTGTGTATGCATTATTAATGAAATTTGATGGGGGAACGAAGCAGGGTGTGTCTTTGTAGGACAGAGAGCATGTTTAGACATCACCTGCAGTTACATCACTGCAAGGCATCTTTGCCACGCTCAGATTAAAACAATTAAAAATCAGTGCTTTTTAATTTGACTTACATTAACATGATCAGAGCAACATTTTTTTCTTTTTTTCAAACTGAGCAGGATCTTAGGATGAGGGCACACTGCATTGTGTTGCAACCCTACCAGGAGGTTCACACAGCAGGCTCAGCCACACTTAATTACATGCAACAGTAACTCGCTTGATTTTCATGATATTCTTTCACTCTAACCTACAGAGATTTTCCAAGCAAAGAGGAAAAGGAGGAGGAAATCTAGCAATCTTATCGAAGAAAAAAAGAAAAGAAAAGGAACCCAGAAAAGACTGAATGCCTCAGGATACAGGCACAAACCCTTCCGAAGTCAATGAGAGAGGCAAGGCGGAGCTTTGAAGCAGCGGTTTGAAAGACTGATGTAAGCATATTGATCCAAGCACACATGACCGAGCACATGCTGCCGCCATCCCTCCAAACTTCACTGTGTTGCTCTTAGAGTTTACGTCCAATTTACCAAGTAGTCCAGTCACGGTGTACACAATACAAAAAGAAACACAATCAACATAAATACCGTATTGATCAGCATAATAGAGGTAGAAGAGAAGAGGTAGAAGAGACAGTCAGAAAAAAAAAACATCTTCTCTACTGAATAGATGCATATAAAACCAGTGGTGGTATGAATAATTTGTGTATATTGGCAAAATTTTGTAGATAAAAGTATGAAAAATATAATCAGTTTATAATCTGTTAAAGACAAAAAATGCAGCCTTTGTAACTCAAATAAAAAAACTGTAAGAGGAAGGTTTTACATTATTATTTTGAAAATATTTTTTTAAATGTGTCCTTACATAAACAGCTGCAAGAACAGTTTCAACGCACTACTAAAATAAACAGTTAACTGCTCAAAGTTTGCAAAAGATTTAATTATAGAGATGACGCAGTAATATATCACTGTACTTCCAGTTCTGAAGGAAAAATCTTTAGGTTTCATGGAAAATAATGTCACATACAATATGCCTGCTGGGTATGTTTTAACCATTTTTAATTGATAGCATTATATAAATGAGCAAAAACAAGCCTAAGTGTTAAACAAACGCATGAGTAACTGCTAGGACTGGATAACGTTTTCACATGAAGATGACTGGAATAAAAAGTCTATGAAAACCTGCTGACAAATTCAAATATATACACATGAGAAAATCATTCTGCATTTAAATAGAGATGCTTTTCTGCATCCCCACCTTGCAGCTCTCCCAACACTATCAGCTCAGCATCAGCCTGCACAACCCCTGTTACATAAACCCACCTGGACATTCTGTTACACACACACACACACACACACACACACACACACACACACACACACAC
>NW_013952403.1:3243811-3246503 GCF_001266775.1 Austrofundulus limnaeus | reverse complement strand
CACACACACACACACACACACACACACACACACACACACACACGTTATCATAATGAGCATTACAACCCCCAACCATTGCACGGGCTGAGCATTGAGCTTTTCAGTCATTTCTAGGCATTTCTCTGAGAAGCTGTGTGACTGCTCCTTTGTCACCTGACCGGATGTGAAACCATAAAAGGACAGTCGGTAGTGAGGCTGTCTTAAAGAGCCAGCTCCTTATCACAACACTCTAATGCTGTAGCATTAAAGCATGTAGGGGGGGGAAAAAACAAGTTTATAGGCCCCTGTTTATGTATTATTCCACACTCTCGTTATAATTACAAAATGCAAGTACCTAATAAATGCAGCATCGCAGTTAATGCTTTCACAGTTTAACCTTTGTAAAATTGTGAATGAGCAGGTGAAGCTGAACATAAAAGGCAAAGGATGAGAGATATCAAGACAGAAAGCCATTTAAACTGAGGCAAATGGAAAATCAGTTTTGCGCTGAAAGGCAAAATAACTTACCAAGAAACCACCAAGATACTCTCCCAGCATTTCTGATGCAGAAAACTAAAGCTACACAGCAAAGAATCCTATTAATAGGTCTTAGTGGCAAAGAACAGCTGCTTCACCACACACACACACACCAAACCCAGCACCTCCAACTGATGGAATAATAAGAAAGAGAGGCATACACACAGAGGGAAGCAGAAATAGAGGGTAATGAGTGAGATGTGAAGAGAAAGGAGTGAGAGATTATCAGAGCTGCACCGCTGAGAAATGGCGTTAGTGTAGATTTTGTACATATATAAAGAGACAGAAGTAGAAAGATAAAGAGCTATAAAAAGGGGTGAGAGGAGGAGGTTAGGAGACTAGCAAGAAACCGACAGGAAGGTGAAAGCATTTGGAAAAATGTGATGAAGGTGCTGCAGGTCCATGACAGATGCCATAGCAGAGGAGAAAGGAAGCTAAGGTGCCCTGTGTGTGGGCAGAAATGCGATGACTAGAGGGGGCATTACTGAAGCATGGTGCTGAACAGAAGGGGGAGTAAAAATAGAGAGATGGCGAGAAAACAACAAAGTGCTTATGTGTCTGTGAGTGCAGGGGAATGCTAAACTGTAATTGCCCATTCACCTTGTCACAGAGTGCAGTGCACCTGAAAACGGTGTGCTTGCTGAGTGAGCATCATCGCAAGATGTGCTCAGTCTGTGTGTGTGTGTGTGTGTGTGTGCGTGTGCGTGTGTGTGTGTGTGTGCGTGTGCGTGTGCGTGGTGTGAAAGCTGAACAGAAAGAGAGAGGAAATAAAGACACGAATTAAAAGCGGAATGAAAAAGACAGCATGAAAAACAGAGAAGCGAGAGGAGAGATAGATAGAAAGAGAGTCAGAGCAGTCTGTAGGGATGCAGGCGGGGGAGGAATGTGGTTTCCATGGTAACCCGGGGAAGGCTGAGCTCTGGGTGTCCGTTCCAGTTCTGCACTGCACCGGCCCTCGCCTCTCAGCCGCCTTGCTCTCCCCCAACCACATCTTTCTCTCTACGCCCCCTCCCAGCCCCACCGCCCCCTCAACCTCCCCTCTCTCTTTCCTTCGCTCCCTCCCATTCCCTGCGCTTCTTCGACTCCCTCACCTCCTTCCCTCGTGCGACGGAGGGAGGATCAAACACGCACACAACCTGTGCTCTCACTGGATTCTTATGCAGACATTATCACAGAAGCACAGTGAACCCATATGCTTACAGCCTGCATCCCCCCACCCCAGCCCACTCCAAGCCCCTTACCCCCCGATCCTCACGCCTACACCTTCACCGCCCCCTCACTGCATTAGATCTGGGCTCAGCTGAGAAGCAAATGCCTGCGGCCACTCTGCTGCCATGTGCCACTGGCTGTGTTGTAATGGGGAATGCATGTGAACACACAATAACACTGAGGAACACGGCAGGCTACTGGGAAACATTGTGATGTATGAGAACTGATGGGATTACTTCTTGTAAACTGCAGACTGGCCAAGCTTTAAAGAAACTGTCAAACATCTTGTGTATTTGGTCAAAGGTTACTCTGGATAAAAGCTAAAGCAGCCAATGACTAGCTTCATTTTGCACAAAGGCTGTAAACAGGTAAACATCCAGCCAGTGGGAACAAAATCAAACCAAATGCAAAAAACCCTTTACTTTCAGTTTTTACAATTTGTGCAATAAATCAGGGGTAGAAGTAGAAATTAGATATTTTATTTAGAAAAAATACTTAACAGATGAGTTAACAGAATGAATATTTTTCTATGTTAAATACTTCTGACAAATATCACTGCTTTATTTGTATGTGTTGATGCTGTAGATATTAAAGATTTAATTATTTAATTTTTTTGCTAACATACAGATATAGATTATAATCCATAGTGAGCAGCTCAGTCTAAATAAAAAGTGTTTGTCTGTAGCATCGCTTTTCTAAAGATCTAAAACATGTAAACGGTTACTTTTCACTTAAAGGGCCAATATTATGTGTTTCTCAGGCATACATTTAAATACTATACTGTAATAAAGTATCTATGTCACCTTTATCAGTTATTAAAATGCTGTTTTTATGTTTAAATAGAAAATAAACTTGTCTTCTCATCACTTCCTCTTCTAAACGCCTTGAAAATGGCCTCTGTCTCTTTAAGAACCACCGTGCACTTCCGTTTTGCCCATTTCTGTGTGGGGGTGGTGGTGGGGTGCGC
>NW_013952403.1:3239929-3243696 GCF_001266775.1 Austrofundulus limnaeus | reverse complement strand
GTCCCAGGGGCGTTTCTGGTTCCCACCTGTCATTTTGCTCCTCAGCATGGCTGACTAAATACACTGCCGGATTACTCAAACATGCATGAATGAGTCAAAGCAAGGCTTTGGGCATGTTTTTATGAGTATTATTACATGTTAAAAAGCTCAAAAAAGTTGATTTTACATGATATTGCCCCTTTAAAAACTTTTTATAATTTTGTTTTGTTTTTCTTTTATACAACTAGTCCGTAGCTTCAATTTTTAGCTTATTACTTATTTTATCTTGCCGTTCTATTTCTATATATTTTAACTTTTTATTAAACCTTTGTCCTTTTAGATTTTTATACCTTGTGTACAATGTATATTTTGCACCACATCAAATTCCTTGTATACTATAAATACTTGGTCGATACATCACATTCTCATTTTAATTCTGATTCTACTGTTAGCATTTTATCTTTTTGTTTTTTGCCTAATAGTCTTTTGTGCTGCCTTCCTTCGGTATTTTATTGTGATGTAACGTGGCCAAAGATGACCAAACACCTCAAATGAAAATAAAAATATTATGACAAAGTACGTTTGTGGTGGTCCACATCCCCTGTATCACATCCCAGCAGCTGCTCTTCCTGCTTTCCCTCAGTGATTACACTGAGGGGATGTTGTGCTCAGGCCTCAGAAACTCCTTTCTGCTTTTTTCTCACTCACCTTTGGCATTTCGACATGGGAGTGCGCCACCAAACCGGAAACTCGCTCCACTTTGTGAGGGCTTGTCCTGCTGGTCACTCGCACTCGAGACACACCCTCATCTTCTTGGTTCTCCTGGTCCTGCAGCACATGGGTATTTTCCTTTAGTGTGCAATGGAAACTCATTTTAGAAATACTTCTACAATGACCAATACATCATGACAAAATAAACTCTCTCAGACAGTTCACCTGTCCAGAATTTCAACATCTTGTTGAATTCCAGCTGAGAGGAGCTCCAGTGGCCTGCAGTTCTGAACAGAACACAGCAGGTACAAAAAATGGATGGGTGAATGCACATGAATGTATTTTTTGTTAGAATATAGACATTTTCATATTAAACTAAAAGGTTTTGATGAACATGGAGATGGAGGAATGACACAAAAGGAATTAAATTAAAAATTAAAATATAAATAAAATGAAATAAAAAAATGCTGGACTCACAGTTAAAGAAAAATAGACCTTTTACTTGTCTTTTTTACTAAGACTTTCTTTGACTTTAATATATTGTTAATGTACTTTACTTGGGAACAGTTTTATTGTAATAGCAGTACTTCAATTTAATTTAAAAAAAAGTTACTTTGCAATTGGATAAACAATTTTTATGCTGAACCATTTAGTTGTTGACTGACGTTGATTGAATGATGACAGCTAAGTATGGACTCTCATTCCACTCACCTTCACAGACAAATACAAGTGAAACTGTGCAGTCAAACTTAAAATAAGTTCATTAATCATCAGCTATTTCTTGATTGTTGTACATTAATTGAATTCCATAATTTTGCTGCAACTTAAAAAGGTTGGGGTTAATTTGAAACCAACGTTTCAAAAACAGCCTATTCTCCAAGATTTTTTTATTTATTTTATTTTCCAACACACAGTAATCCTCCTCTCTCACCTGCTCCTCTGCACCAAATCAGTGAATTTGCAGACTCATTAAGTTTTCATCCTCCACTCAGGTGACAGCATGGTTGGAATACTGATGAGCACTTCAATGGCTGTCCATTAAACAGCTCTGTGCGTTTTTTTTCTTTCCTCATACAAACTTCCCAAAAGGACTGCTGCATCTTTCCATCCTGCCTGTCCAGGACTGTGCCTGCACCCTACGAGCATCTGGAGTCCAGAGATCACGTGACGGGGGATGGACTGAGAGCCACACAACACTGAATTAGAAGTCTGGCAGGGTGGATCAGAGGAGCTCAGGAGGGCAGAAACAAGTTCATGCTGTAGTCATAACTTGTGGTTTAGAGACTAAAACATGGGGGTTACATGTTGTGAACACATGGCACACAAAAAAAATGGTTCATTCCTAATCAAAGGCCTTTTTTCATCTTGATCAGATTTTAAAAATAATTATTATTATTACTGTTGTAACAAAATTTAAATATGGCTGGCAAAACAAACAATAAGCATGAAGGTGTAAGAGAAAAGACTTCAAATAAAGTTGGGTGTGATGCAAATTTAAAAAGGTCTAAATATGCAACACAAGTCTTTTTAAAACAACCAGCGAACAGGAGCTCTTCAGTCTTGCAGTTTAGTAATCTAAAAACTAAACTAAAGCATCATAGCAAAACCTTGTAAAAAGTTTGTTGGTTTTTTTGGTTGTTTAGCGACATGCCAGGTAACAGAACTGGTTTGGTCAATTTACTATAAAGAAAAACACTGAAAAACAAGTAAATAAAATAAAATTAAATTAAATTTTTGTTGTCAGTGTATTTAAATCCAATAAGTATTTGAAATAGTTACAAGTTCCTGGCTACTGATCAAACCACTTCCGTCAGTCATCAAAGCGTCAATACAAATTTCCACATCATTGATTTTCAGAACATATAAAATGCCAAAACTTAATCAACTTGGTTTAACAACTTAAAAAAAATCAGATTTAAATTCTGGTGGAATGAATAAATTTGAAAGATGATGTGTTCTGCTGATGAAGGGGTCCTTGATTAGACTGAGCTGTGGGGGTCTTTTTGCATTTCATGGTAATCTATCAAACCTCACATTAATCAGACTAATAAACAGTAAAACTGTATAAAGAATATTTTACAAATAGAATTTAAATTTCCAAAGAAACTCTTTTGCTGAATGAGTTCATTTACCCAAGCTTTACATGTTGAGGGAAGAACTGAAGTGGACTAGGCTTGGGTGGTATGATGGATGCACCAGTTTTTAAATTGTGTTGATGGGCCAAGTAAAACCAGAGTTATGATAAATAGTATATGCCACTTTTTTTTCCCTGAACATGACCATTTTATTTGATGTGCTGGATGTACAGGAAGATGAAAATAAATGACTTGAATGAAGTTTGGCAGCGATGGTGACAGCGAGAGTGGGAGAAAGTAACTCAACATGTTACAGACCATACACCCCCCACCCCTTTATTCTAACATTAACTGTCCTGTCCAACTGATAAAATATTACTTGTACATTTGCTATGATTAACTGGACGGTCTCTAAAGCACAAAGAAATAACTAGGTTGGATTAAAGTTCATTTTGTGAGGGTTTAAAGGTGTAATTTCATCATCACCATTTTGTATTTTAAGACTAAAAATAGAGTTTTAATAACATGAGGTACAAACATATAATTAACACTTATTAGGAAACATGTGTAAGGTTCAATATTTATGTATAAAATCAGAAAAGTGGTCAGAAAGGTAAAACCTGGCCTGAAAGTTACAGCTGACATCAAATTCACAAAAACACACCTTATGAGCGTGCTTCCTCTGACTTTCTCTCCATCTAACACTCTAACACCAGGATGAAGTCACAGCTACATGACTCACTGTAACTGCTTTCCATGTAGGAGTGTGAGGAACACAGGTAATGACAACTTGTGTTGGCTACCAAGTAAAAGCAATGCAGACAACAACACAAGTGGCATTCAGTGCAACATAAACATGAAGCAGATTTTCTCCAATCTACAATAGAATGTGAAGCAGTAAAAATACCTCCCACGCATCCTGCCTGCTGTCTTCTTTCACAACAGTTTGTTCTGCATTCAGTTGCAAGGTCACCTCGTAACACTCTTGAATATCTGTGGGGG
>NW_013952403.1:3216896-3239749 GCF_001266775.1 Austrofundulus limnaeus | reverse complement strand
CAATAATAATGAGACTTTTTTTTCACTTGGATAACAACAAACAATGTGAGTACTTTTTACTTAGTCATATTTATTTATTTCTCATAACTTCCCATCCCTTTTAAAGCTCTGAGCTTTGATTGTGGAAAAGAATACGCAGATCAATCATCGGCACTTTTGGGAGATGTCTTGCTTGTGGGGTGGGAGTTGTCTGTTTACATGGATGTCGTGTCTTCACATCTGTGAACACAGTGCATATCTTCCTGCTGAACTACATCACTCAGGCGCTGACTATCATCAAGTCAGTGTCTAAGAGAATTACATAACATTTATACAAGCAGAACAACCTGAACATCAAAACAGAAGACAGCTCACTACGTTTACTTTATTGTTTAATTAGTTAATATCATGAATCAATAATCTGTACTTTAGGGACATTTTCTGTTTTCTTATGTTGGAGCTTAAATCTTTAGATAGGACCTAAACAGTTAAATGATTTTAGATTTTGCCTGTTGTAAAAAGCAGCTGTTGAGATAGAAGCTAGCTGTAGTAGCCTGTTTGCTTCAACCAGGAGCATTGAACATCACAGCTGTTTGACAGAATAACTGTGTGAGGCTAAAGAGATGGTGGTAAAGGTTTAAAATGATCTTCAAAAGACCCCTGAGTTTTTGATCTGTATGAAGTACAATAAAAATGGTAAATAACACAAGTAATTCAAAATCCATCCATCCATCCATTTTCTGTACACGCTTCTTCCTTTTCAGGGTTGCGTGGGTCCACTGGTGCCCATATCCAGCAGTCACAGTGCGAGGGGCGGGGTACACCCTGGACAGGTCGCAAGTCCATCACAGGGACACACATGGAGACAAACGAGACAAACAACCATTCACCTAGGGACAACTTAGAGTTATCAACTAACCTAACAGTCATGTTTTTGGTCTGTGGGAGGAAGCCAGGGTACCCGGAGAAAACCCACACATGCACAGAGAGAACATGCAAACTCTACCCAGAAAGATCCCCGGACCGGGATTTGAACCGGTGACCTTCTTGTTGAGAGGCATCAGCTCTACCAACTGAGCCACCGTGCCACCGTAATTCAAAATTTGTGTTTTTAATATAAATATTTTTTTCCATTAGTAACTGTTTTTGGCAAAACTGCAAGCTTATTATTGTATTCTTGTTTCTTATTACATAAATGTCCCTTTTGGTTTTGAAATTAAAGACATCCTTCTATGATTCATTTCTGTTATTTCTAGTACAAGAGAGCTGTTTGTTGAGAGCTGTGCCGTTCACTCTCACACATTCTGCAGTAACATTTAGCACACAAAGACTTTGCTCTCATCTACAACACAGAACTAGAGTATAGTTACACTCAGCCTGAGTAATCTTAACACGGTTGATGTCTCCTCCATCAGCAAGTACGTCCAGCCAGCCTCATTTTCAATCAAGTTTACCTCACTTTTATTTTGTTTGAGTTATGTTTTGACAGGACCACTGCACATTAATCAGTGCCACAGTCTTAGAATCTTGAATCTGCCAGTTCGAGTCCAGGTTGTGTCACGAAGGGCATACAGTATTAAAACAATTGACAATGCTCACTATGGTTACCTCTGCAGAAAGGAACAGCCAAAAAAAAAAATAAATAAAGACAACAGTAAATGTGCTACAGCTTGCCAAAAGGCAACTGTCCCATCTGCAGTTCTCGGTCAGGCGTTGTGCTAACAGCCAAGAGCTCACACCAAGTTAACTAAATGATACGAAAGCAGGTCAGTGATTAAAAGCAACCATTAGCGAGCTAATTACTTAGCTTTGAATGTGTTTGTGAATTATATCGGAAATGATGAGAAGATCATAACAGCTTTCACTCAGGAATTTATGTCCGTTTCAAAGTGCTCAGAGCAGAGAAGATAAGTAATTTATAGGCATGAAAATGCATCAGCTTAATCTTACCTGTACTTTTGCTTAATGTCTGTAAAAGTACAGAAAGGAAATGACTCAAAGCTAAATAAAAAAGGCTTTAAACTGTCAAAAAGGTAGTTCTGCTTTCAATTTTTTTTCAAGTAAAAAGTGGTAGAAAGGTACACAGGGGTACTATCAGAACATTGAAGAACATAAAACCAGTCTTAATTTGTGTCATTTCATTTTTGAGAGCCACATACTGTATATTCTCCTCTCATCTCCTCCTGGCTCATGTTTTGTAGTCACCTATTGAGTAATAGCCATCTGAGGAAAATGCACTGTGACAAGTTTGCTGATGTCAAACCCAGGCCTATAACTGCAGCGTTGACATAAGAAAATTTCAGGAGAGTTCATCAACTTTCCCACAGGTTACTGACAGGTCAGGGTGGGATCTAAAACACAGCTGAGGAAGAGAGGGTTTTTTTTTTTACATGACCTGCATCTTTTTAATCACAGGACTTCAAAAAGTTCTTCCTTCTGCGTGTGTTTGAGACGGAGATAAGAGTCGGTATGTCCCAACAAGACACTGTGAGAACAAAAGTGTAGAAGTGGAGCATGTGACTCATCAATGTGTCTGAATGTGGAGGAGTGAAGCCATGTGTGGGCAGAGCAATTTGTTGACCAGCTGACTAAAGAGCAGCCTCACTCAGACAAACTCATATATACATGCAGACGCACACACCTGAGCTGAAATTAAACAGGAGATCATAAATGAGGTGTGAAAGATGAACAGAATTTACTTAGGTTGTGAAAGTTTGCCCCATGCAGTTATGTTAAAACTAACTGAGTATCATAAATCTATTCAAAGGAAAAGCTTTAATTAAAACTTGAGAATTTGATGATTTTATCCAGATTAAATTTACGCAATGTTCATGGTGCGAGCAAGTTGCGCCTTCAACATAGCAATGTTGCTGTTTATGTCAACGTTTGAGGCAAGCTACACTCACAGCGGCTCACCTCGGAAATTGCAGGCGCTATTTCTAAAAATACTACCAAACACAATACCAGAGAAATAAGACTAAGTCACACAGGAAGTACTTAAATATACACAAACTTAACTGCAATTTCAACTGATCTACTTTACCTTGAGGCAGTTTTTGAAAAACTTGTAACGATAAACACCTTTGTGGGTTTACTTCATTGTACATAATCCTGTAGAAATTAACCAGCCTGAAAAGAGGCTCCACCCACACAGCATGCAACAAATTCCAAAAATCAGGATGTGCTCTGCTTTACCAAATAACTCTTAAACTCTCAAATACCTTTACTCATTTTGCCATCAATCCTTTCCACAGTATTCTTATAAAGGCCTCATCTTAGATACGTAGACCAGTTTAAACTACCAGTAATTAGAATATAATGGCTAGCTGAAATTTATTGTATTGAAATGCATTATAACTAGATCAAATTGAACTGCATGTAGTTGAATTTAAATCTAAATCTATGTTGAATAAAGGTGTATTTGGATTCCGTTATCTTGAATGAAATTAAATGAATTTGAACTGGAGCTGAGATATCTTTTGTTGTGAAATGGTATAAATAAACTCTACTGTATTAAATTAGTTTCATGTCAACGCTCTAGCTACTATTTTAATCTTTCTCTTGCTATGCTAGCTAATATTGCCACAGCTATTTCATCTGGGCCCCCACCTTGAAAAAGACACCACTACAACTTGCCAGAATAGTATCTGATAGCCTGGGACTCCAATAATTTCTCATCCAAGATCCTTAAACATCCTTGTCTCCAGGAAAAAGGTTATGAAATTCTGCCTTTTACACATAATGTATTTTTTCGGGCCGATTTGTAACCAAAGGCATTAATAATTATTTCCAGTTCCAGTAAAATGGGGAGCTCTGTCACAAATGTTTGTCTCCCCACAAAGTCTTGATCAGGATTAAATTAGTCTGGGATAAAACACTTGAGCCTTGAGTCTCAAACTGCACAGACTCTGAGACCATTTCTCCAAAACACCTGGACCAAACTTCCTGTTAAGTACCTCAAAACGATGGTTAAATGACTGATTTGATATGATCAAGAAAAACTATATTGCAGCCTGACTTTTATTGGAACTTGTGGACACTTAAAACAAAGTTAGTTCAGCTTTTAACTTGCTTCTAGCAACTCTTCAGTTTTAAGTCTTGGGCACCTGGCTTTCAGTAACACTTCTAATTACTTTGTTCATCTGTTCTTAGCGGAGGTAACAAGCCTGCCAAAAGGTGCTCAATCACATCCTGTTGTGATATCAGCATTCATAGTTACAGAAAAGTACAGCAAGTTTTCTATGGTTACATCTGTGAACTTCCAAAACGTCTGTGAAAAGTCCCACAAACCACATAAAATTCCTGGCCAAGAAACAAAACACACATTTCATCCACTGGCCTTTATAACCAAACGTATTTTGGACTATAGACTATTTGCACAAAGTTGGTTGGAACGCTCAAATTTGGGGTCACAATTACAGGGGAGGTTCCTGCATCTTTGACAAACACAAGCCCTGCTTGCCAGATCAATGTAAAATAGACTTCCTATTTTTGTCATGTACCACTGTAGTTGAACTGGAGTCCTACATGCACTGCACTTCCTGCTAGGATTAATCATACAGAAAAAACTGTGCCCCTGGATTTTTACATGATGACGAGCAACCCACATGACACCGATGGAAAACTAGGTCACAATTTCAAAGCAGGGCAAACAATTCACCCCCTTTTCACAGTCTAAATAAAACGTCATCCTAGCATTATGGTCCCCTGTAATTTAACGTAGATCTGTTTCAACTCCCAGCCCCCCAATGCTCTCCACTCTATGCTTGTAAATTAAAACAAAAGGCTAGATGCGCAGTTAAGGCAACTTTTGTTCGTGACAGTGCAACCATGTAGATATACAATCAAGTGGCCAAAACCAAACCCTCCCACGCTGCATTTAACACCTCTGCACTTCCCACGATGTATCAAAGTTACAGAGATCACTGATCGACTGCAACGTTGACAGATCGCTGTGTTTAGAGGGTAAAACAGCATCTTCTTGACTTAAAAAGCTCCCATTTTCTTCACCCTTCTTTGAACAGAATTATTTCCCTCTCTGCTCAGAAAGCTCTCTAATTTCAGTCCACCGCCGCAGTGACAAACGCAACACAAAACCAGTTCACATGGCCCTGAGCATGTAGGCAAACACAACAGGAGCAGATAGGAGAGTGACTAATGTTTATACTGCACTGTGTTCCTATTAAAGCTGCGCATCGGCTGCTCCTCCTCTCCACTTTTCCAGATGAGAGCCACATGTTGAAGGAGGGGTGAGGCCTCTTCAGCCTAGCACCTGAGTCACACTAACCACAGGCCTACTCCTCCTCTCCTACCTCCCTAATAAACTGTGTGGACGATCCAGAGAGCTGGGAGACTTGTGGATGAGGCTTGGCATGGCAGCCAAGAGCAATTTATTTTCCTGTCTGCTTCAGGCTGGGCCCTGATTGAAGATTCTTTGTGAGGAATGTTTGGAATTCTGATTTGAAAAGCTAATCCTCTCGGAGTCTGCCTTGATTCTATAAATATAACTCCGGATGTCAGCAGACTCGATCAGAAATTGGTAAAAAGATAACTGCAACTAATACCTTAAAAAATGACAAGGTTGGAAATTTGGTAGCATAAATCCACTGGGAAAATAATGCAAATAGACTACAAATGGAAAAGCACCACAATATTTCATATGTTTAAGTAAACCACAAGTCATTTAGCTTTTACTGATGCCATGAGTAGCTACTCGTTCTATGTAAGATGGCTGTTTTAAGAAGCCATCACTTTAGATGACATATCTAAGGTTTGTTGGGATCGAATTTTCCAGGAGCATGAAACATAATTTTCCCAAATGGATAGGTCACCACAAAATCTAGACCTTAACCCACATGATGAATCATTGGGATGTGATTGCAAAGAATTTACATAACAAAACGGACTTGCCAATCATCAACACGATGACTAAACAAATCCAACTCTTGGAAAAAACCTAATAAAGGAACATTGTATTTCATACTGTAAGCTTAATAAGTGTAACAATTGCACAACCAAATGGAAAATTCGTCCAGCAAAATTTGACTGTGAGACAATTCTTTCCTGTTTTTGGGTCAAGCAGTGTAAAAAAATTATGGCTGAAGAACAATAACCAGATCCTTGCTCAAGGACATCTGAGTTAAGGTTCATTACATTTGTATGCAGAAGTAAAAAAAGAACATATTGTCCCCCAAAGTTGGAATATCATCTTGGAAAGTTCAGCGCCGACCTCAAATTCCAATATGGCAATTTTGAGAGTAAACGGTTGCAATAACTGCAGTAAAAAACTGTATTTAAAGCTCTATTGGTTTGTATCTCAGTAATCCAGTCACACTAAGGGTGTGAGAAAATATCAACACACAGAAATATCACAATATTTCATTTCCTGAAGAAGTTTCGATTCGTAAAAGTACTGTATCAATTTTTAATCAAGGCTTAAATGGATGGCCGTTGTAAAAAGAAATGTGAAACACAAACGCAGTTCTCACCATTGTTCAGTGATTCTGACTGCATGAAAATAATCTGAATTTAATCTGATTTTATGCATGTAATCTGAGCAAAACAATACACAAATTCTACTGGATTTTCAAGTTCTGGAACATGTTCAACATAAAGGGAAAAACTACTTGAATATATTTCAGAGTTGAAGAAACAAATGGCATCTCACAATCAGTGCATCCACTGTAAAATCGTTTTTTTTCTTAACGGCATACCCAGCAGGTAAAAGGAACACTTGATGATGTTTTTGTCTGGCTTTTATTATTCATCTCCTACTGTGACTCTTCGCCCGTCTTACGTGATGAAGATGATCACCTCCAACCGGCTAATACCCCTCATGATATTTCTCAAATTAACACTCTGATGAGGAAAGATCGTCTGAGCAATTTATCAAAGGCCACACCGGTTATGCCGCTCCTTTGTCAGTGTGATGTTTCGTATCTAAGCTGAACTTTTGAGAAGAATTTGGGATTCAGCATTACAACAGATTTTAAAACATGTGCTTCGAACCACAGGAACTTCATGACGTATTCCGAAAATTAACATGCAGCAATGTTTGTCTTCTTCAGCCTCGTTTGCATCAATCTAATGCAGGAAACCATACTTTAAAGCCCTGTCTGTTTGCATCACTAGTAACAACAGCATACTGTGTTTCTTTT
Source organism: Austrofundulus limnaeus (assembly GCF_001266775.1). Lineage (NCBI taxonomy): Eukaryota > Metazoa > Chordata > Actinopteri > Cyprinodontiformes > Rivulidae > Austrofundulus > Austrofundulus limnaeus. The sequence continues at coordinate 3,232,613 of NW_013952403.1, read as the reverse complement.
TAACTGAGGCCTGAGTCATGGCTCCCCTCCCCCTCAGATTCCCAGCAAAGGAGCAGCAGTGGGTCAGCAGAAGCAATGGCAGACCCGAGGGCGAGGATCATTAGAACATGGCTGTTGTAATTAAAAGAACCACTGAACCATTGGTTAAACTGAAGTATTGTGTTTATCTGCTCTAAAAGAAATATTCACGTTGTAAACCCCCCCCCCATCCCAAAAAAAAGAAAAAAAAATATTTTATCTGATCCTGAAAGAGAACGGTATTGCTTATGCAGGAATAAGTGTATCATCTGCATGGTAAGAAAATTGTAATTAGTCACTGAAAAATTAAAATTTCAGAGGAACAGTTGTGTTTAGAAAAGCACAAGCTTCATAAAGAAAAACAAAAGAAGAATTGCAGCATTTTTAAATAGACTGGGTTAAAAACAGCTCTGTCCATACTGTATATATATATATGCTGTGTTTTGTGGCGCTTTAATGAGAATTTCATTACAATCTGAGTATGCTACACAGGAGGAGGATACACAGCAAACCTCTGTGAGGCAAACTGAAAGGCCTCTTTCATAAAACTTAATTGGGAAACATTTAGACTCAGTTAACATCCAATACAAATTAATATAACCTGACCCTGGCTACATCCTGTTTCTGCCTGCAGCCGTCATTTAGGAAGTATGCGCTGCGAAATGTGTTCAAAAATGCCTCCTTTAATTTCAGCTGTAGGGCAGAGTTTTGTGAAGCCCACTCTGTCTCAGAACGAGCGGTTTTGTGGGCGTTTATCTTACCGAGAAGAGCTTGGAAGAGTTGACTATCCAGGATGGCGGACACTTTGCCAACACTGGTCTTCAAGGCCTGTTCTTCTGGGCTGGTCAGGTTGGCCTGGTACTGTCTGAGCAGCCCCACCGCCCTCTCTGTGTCTGCATCACAAAATATATGCACATACTCAAAACAGCAGCAGAACATCACAACACATGTTTAAATAGCTATAAACTGACATTGAAGTGATTATATAAAGGTACGAAAGTAAGGGACCAAAAAAAGACAAAAATGCATGATGTTATTAAAGGCTACCATGATACTATTAATCAACTTACTGTTGTTACCAATCTATAATGTGAAATGCAAGCAAATCATGAGGGAGAAAAGGTTTTGGTGACTCCAAATGTCTTGCATTGTCCATTTTTTTTAAAGGAGACATGTCGTGTTTTTAAATTATTCATTGGCGAATTTAAATCATTCAGTTGGGGTCTACGTAAAGTGAAAACGCAAAGCTTTAGTCTGAATTCCTCCTTATTGTAACACCACAAGCCCCACATTCAGCCCTTTTTCTGAAGTGTGTCTCATATCAACTCGTTTTGTTGCTGTTCCTTTAAATTCAAATGAGGCAATTCACACCCTGCCCCCCTTCAGCTTCCAGAGAGGTCCATTTTAGGTTGATTGAGGGGTTTACGACTACATAGCGGCACAGAAACAATTTACTTACAATTTAATTAAAAGAAGTCAACAAAGTAAGACTTGTCCATCCACAGAGCCAGAGGAGAAAGAAGACCACCAAACTGTAGCTGGTAAGTCCTGTCATTATTTGGCAGCTCTGTCGTAAATACTTTGACATAACAGTTCAGAAAATATCATCCAAAATAAAACTTAACAGGTTGAAAAATATGACCCAAACAAAACATATGAAGACATCTATGCAACACTAATAGAGTATGGTACATTTAAATTTTCTGCTTTCCTAGAGGCTCCAAGTACAAAACAAAATGCCTTTAATGGCTAAAAATGTGGATTTGTATATGTCTCCTTTAAATATTTTAGAATAATTTCTTCTGAAACTGAAATTATTCATTTTTGTTGACTTTCTTTACTACTGTGTCAATTCAACTCTAATACCTATAAAAATAATAATGATAATAATTGTTGGCATTTCCTTGACATGCAAGACTTTATCGATAAGATTTTAAAAAAGTGTTTAAAAAATAACCCAACAAAATAACACTGCTGTGTGTTGTTGAACCCAGTGGGTGGTGAGGAAGGCAGAAGAGAAAATGCTCATCACGAAGGTAAAGTGTCCTACATTGTGAACATTATAACCAAGAGCAATAAAGACCCCTGTGAAAAATAAACTGAAGCCCATGAGGGGAAATCCTGCTTTAACTGTTGATTCCCTGAGGGGCCAAAATCTCAGACTCCTCCTGGGATTCCAGCTGAAAGTGTCTTGCACAAAAGAGCCAAACAATAGCTTTAATGAGCATTAACCTGAAAATGTTCAACTGGATTTTTTTTACAGCAAAAACAAAAACGACACGTTAGAGTTCAGACCTTACTTACCATATTTATGCACCATCATGGCGTGCGACACGAAAAGCCAATAACTTAGGATACTTTAGGATGAAATAATACCATGAGTCGCTACTTTTGATCAATCCCGCAGTTAACTGTCGCTCGTTTTTATATATAGAAAAACTAATCTTGAGTTTTAAATCCAGCTGCAAAAACGCTCCACTTCTGCCTAAAGTCACTGCTTCAGCGGTATGATCCACGGCAGCTCGCTGTGATAAAAAGAAAATGTGGCAAAAATATTTTGTTTACTTCATATTAACTTTCCAGAAGTTCTGGAGCTTGACAGTATCCTCCTCCCCTCTCATGCCTCGCCTTTTCGTGGTAAGAGACCCGCTGACCCAGCTTCACTAACACTGCACGAATAAAACAACAACAAATAAACAGAAAATATGTTGCTTGAAGCCTGCCTCGCCTATCCGCTGCACTACCAACAGTATTGTTAAGTTTGTGTTCGTTAATTTCGTCACTTTTTATCACCATGATGAAGTCGCCTCGTTAACATTCTTTTGAAATGTGCGCCATCTTGCGGTGCGTTCAAGGGACGCTTAAAAAAATCACAGTTAAAGGAAAACTCCACCGACTTTACGAATCAGGATTGGTTAGCTCTGTGGATGAAACCGTTATCTGTTGAGATAGCTCAAGTTAACCAACTTTAACCGAGAGTGTGGGTGACAAGTTTGGAAAAATAAAATTACGACACGCTAGCAGTTTCAATAAGTTTGCCTTACCGGTGCTGTTAAGCCGGCTCCTCATCCCTCCTCGAGGCTAGCGGATGGAGACTACATTAGCCGCTACCATAGCAGCTACAAGCACAACACACCCAAATCTCCACACAACGGTCGGCGTTCGAAGTGGATTGTGGGAAATGTAGGAGAAAGGTATTAAAGATTGATTCTGCTGCAGAGATCTGTATTCTGTTTTCTCTTTCAAACTAGCCAAGAGCTGTCAGTAATCATTTTTACCTTTTTGTTGTCCCCCCCACCCCAAAATAAATCACTGTTATATTTCATATCAGTTTATTTTTCATCATTCTATTTTCTATTGTTCATATCATTACTATTACGCTTTATGAAATTACAAGAAGCCATTGTGTATGAGCATTTCCCATATCAAATAAAACCATGTTATGAAATAATTAGCCATTTTCCCCAAAGACCAAAATTATAATTACAGAAAGACATAATTGAAATTGCGCTGCAGAAATTGAAATAAAAAAGTAAATTTAATTACCTTAGTTTTTGTACTTATTCATTTACAACGTGCAGTAACCCATTGTGTATATTAATGACTTATTCTGAATAAGCACAATATAAAAAAAGCAAATTCATGACATTTAAATTTTCAATTTTTACATCATAGAAATTAAGTTGCAAATATATAAATCTACATTCTCATGTCATGATTTGAGATTGTTGTGTAAAAATTAAAGAAAAAAAAGCAACACAAAATGAGGTGGACTTATTTTTGCTAAACTTATTGCCTTTTTCTGTTGTAACATGTTAAAGTTTCTGAATTACTTTAAATATAAATTGGTGAAAAAAAATATGACTACCCATTACGTTGATAAAACAGAGTACAAAGTTTGATTTAAATGACTTTATTGGAGAAGTATTTTTTCAGCAAAAAGAAACCACATTCTAGAAGTTTGATTAAAAACCATAAACATTTTTCATTTATGCTGACTCAGATTTTTGTTGTAGAAATGGTAAAGTAATAAAATTTGTTTTCAATTTAACTTTTTAATTTTAAATCCTATGCCCGCATCAAAAACAGCATCTTCTTGAGGCTTAATGATGATTGCAAAACAAAGCCTGTTGTACAAATATGGAGTTTATGCAAAAACAGAAATGATTAACCATGCATCACTTTTTAATTTTCATTCCACCTCTAACACAACAGATGGCAGCAGAGAGTTACAAACATGCACACTACAGTGTAAAATTATATATGATTGGCTCAGACATTGCAGACATGTTTTTCCTGCCATGAAGTTTTCTTTAAATCAAAATTACATTTTAAATGCTGAAAGAAAACGCATGTGTATTTTCAGTTATAACCGATGAATAAACATGAAAAATATACATTATGTAAAAAAAAAAAAACGTTCTTGGTTTCACAGCTTTATAACAAATGACACAAATGTAATCAATCTTTCCCTGATGGAGCACCACTCAGTTGTGAGAGCAGAAACGTACACAGGACGACTTTGAGCCTGAAAAATCTGCCACTGAAGACCGTCAAGCTGGATTCCCGGTAAGAGAAAGCATTTCTTTCCACAGAGAGTTGTTGTTTTGTGTTTCTGTTACAAGTAAAAATAAAAAGCCAAATCATTATTTACCAACGTGGCACTTATTGATGATGAAATGGATGCAATTTCATTTACAAAGCAGTCGTTAATGTCACATCTTAGCTTGTGAAAAAACAAAGCACAAATTTTAAACATTAATTTTGTTGACTAGAAATCAAACAAGCTGTTTTTATGATTTACTATGGAAATTTTAGGCTATTCTGCTGCTGTTTTCAAAGTTTTACAGCCTATACAACTTTTACAAATTTATAATAAAATAAGTTAGAAATGTCAATAGTTTTGCAATACAAAAAAATCATCCTCAAGTAATTTATTTAGCATTAATTAAATGAATTGTTAGGATTAAAAAACATTGGAAACATAAATAGAACCTATCATACCTTGTTTTTGACCAAAGCAGTACAGTTTCCTGGTAGAAAACATTAAAAAGATGAATCAGTTCACAACTATCAGCAACATAATTAAACAAAGAAAAAAAATAATAAAGCAACCATTTGTGAAGAAATGATCTGCTTTACTTACTGCTGAAGAATGCAAAGAAAGATCATTATCAAAATGGATGAAATATTCACTACAATCCATATCGTTCTGTATGTAGAAGGTTCCTGAAACACACAGGCATGGCATGTAGGGTCAAAGGGTTTCTTGCATGTCCCAAAAGAGAAAGCTGCACGTTTAACAAGTGAAACTGATTGATCTATCAGCTCTGTGGGATGTTCATGCTGCTCACCATGGTCCAGTGAGGCTGCTCCATGTCCTTCAGGAGGTGGCAGGAGTTGGTGGTGACAGAGCTGGCCCCTGCACACCACAGCAGAGAGAACAGCCAGCGCTCATTGACAGTCCAAAGGTTCACCGAAATGTTCTTGCTCCGAAGTTCCCTGTCAGATTAAAAACTCGTCAGAAACTACAGCTGACGCCGGGGCCATTTTGATAAAGGAGAAGCAAATTAAAAGAAAAAGTCATAAATGAGTTCATATTTTATGTGGATATATCGTAATTGTGAGCTGAAACATTAAAACAAAACAGTTTAAAGGTGCATTATTGCGTCCTGAGCTGGTTTTGTTTTGCGGCACAGCTTATTATCCTGCCATGAGGACGAGTGTTTGGTCTGCAGCAAGGTGTAGGTGGGTGGGATGTGTCACACTAACATATACATATGAATGCCAAAACTAGAGTTTTCAAGCAGAACGTTGCATTTTAACTAGATGGTCTGTTTTAATCTAGCTGCAAATAAAAGCTATGATTTTGTGTCATTTCAGGTTTTGCTCGCTCTTTTGTTTTTTTGTGTCATTTAAATGACACATTTGCATCAAGTAAAACTGAGAGGAGTTAATGTGGCTGATGAGTGTTTATGTGCAATTCTGTGCATCAAAACGTTTCTCCACCACATGGAGGCAGTGCTTATAAGGCTGAGTTCACCTGAAACTCAGACTCTCTTGGAGGAGAGACGAAACATTTCATTAAACAAGAACCCATCCAGAGGGCCTACTTATTTTTTTCTTTTTGATTTTTTTCTACCTGGATTACTGAGATGAATCAGGATAATTCTGTGCATTACTTTTGAAGGGAAATCGTGATCAATAAATGGAAGTCTAAATGACTTCACAGAAAATAGTTAAATATCTTCTAAAAAAGGTTTTATTCTCGTCCCTCACTCCAATCAGCCCAGCAGCACACACCGTCAACAGACCAGAGTAAAAAAGGTCTTGAGCCCTCATCAGTAGCAAAACAGCCCAGACTATCCCAGTCTGCTCTAAGCAGAGACTCGCAAAACAAACAAAAAAACTTTGACTTATATAATGATAAAACAACCTTTTAACATACAGTATGTCTCCTGAAGGTGGTAACTTTCATGTCAGAATGTAACCAACTTTTGTTTATGTTACAGCAAAGAACACATGATGAGACACACACACACACACACACACACACACACACACACACACNCACACACACACACACACACACACACACACACACACACACACACACACACACACACACACACACACAGTTTAAACCTTATGGCTGCAATGATCAGAAAGTATGAAAATACAATACTAGATCTAACATTTAGTTAATCAGTTACAAAATTTCCTTCACTTTCATGGAAGCCTTTAACAACATTCTTGGTTGTATTTATTTTAGATTTCAATCTTGCCTTGCATTTCCTGCTCTTCAGATCTGCTCAGATGGTTTAATTTAGTTTTGTTTTAGTTTTAATGTTCCCTTTGTGCATGCATGGATTTTCTCCAGCCACTCTGGTTTCCTCCCACAGACCGAAAACATAAATTGTTAGGCTAACTGGTAACTCTAAATCATTGGTTCCCAAACTTTATCTTCTGACCCACAAAATATTCATGGCAAAAACTTGTGACCCCAATTATTACTGGTCAGAGTACACGAACTTTGTTAATAACCCTAAAATCATAGGCTTTTTGACAATCTAAACAGCTTGTACACAAATATAAATACTTATTTATACTTATTTTGTGTTTTTGTAATAGTTATAGGGAAAATATTACATCAACAATTATTTTATTATCCTTTAAATTGATTTCTGGTGATTATCCAAGGTGCTTCATGACCCATAATTGGGTCCCAAGCCCAACTTTTGGAACCAAAGTGCAGTGGTTCCCGAACTTTTCAGCTTTTGACCCACAAAATAACAGTAGCAGAGACCTGTGTCCCAGCTAATTTTGGATGATAAACATTTCACTCCTTTATAACAACTAAGGCAAAAATGTAATTAATTCAGAAAATCTTTTCAGGACCCCACCTTGATTTTTCGGGACCCCACTTTGGGTCCTGACTCCAACTTTGGGAAACACTGCTCTAAAATGTCCCCAGGTGTGAGAGAGTGAATGGTTGTCTGTCTCTATTGGTATTTTTGTGTTATAAGGCCCACCTCCGGTCTTATTGTTTGCATTGAGCAGAGAGCAGCATCATAAAATTAAACATGTGTGAATCTTATTTCATTTTGTTTGTGACCCAACAATAATGGACTACACCAAACCCGAAGGAAAAGTACCATTAGCAGTGTGTGACGCTTAAGATGAGAGGACAGGACGACAGAGAACGCTAAGCTAATTTTAGCTACTGAAGTGTTAGAGAGTTGTTGTTTGATTAGCTCACTACTGCTGTTGTGTAGTTAAATGGACTGTACTTACATAGCGCTTTTCTATCCGCTTTTCTATCCATCCAGGACACTCAAAGCACTTCACAATACAATCTGTGTCCTCATTTACCCATTCACGCAGCACTCTATTAGGTCTCTACAAAGCTAACATGTACAATTATCTATGGAGACTAATCAGTGCCAATCACATTCATACACTGATGGGACACGCATCAGAGGCATTAAGCTGGAAACATACTTGCTCCGAACTGTCGACGTCGGCACTGGTTGTCACAGTTTAATGACGAAAATTACGTCACCGGGCTTCGCAGTGTCGGTTCGACAGCCCCTTTTGGCACAACCCGCCGGCAGAACATTTGACCCCCCCTCCGGTGTCAATGGTAATGTTTGATTGGTCTGAAGTTCGTGGGCGTGTTTGTGCTGAAACTGAAAGCGCTCGGACACTCAAAAGAAAAAAAAAACTTGCTTGTAGAGCCAACTGGTGAAGCAGAGTTTTATAAAGAGTCAAACCGAGAAAAGCTCATGGCGTGCTTGTTTGTGCTGAAAGTGCTACGCTGACTTCAACCACTCGGTAAAAAAAAGGGAAAGAAAAAACCCCGACTTGCTCCCAGGGCCGACTGATACTAGGAAGCAGAGTTTTATAAAGATAGTCAAACAGTGAAAAACTCATGAATGGAGATAAAACAGACGTGCATGGAGGAATCTGACTGATAAAAACTGTGGAGCTTTAACCAGGACAGATGCGGATAAACACGTCGGGTGAGTGACGAGTCTGACTTTTTTTTCCTGCATTGTCGGCCGTTGCGGGGGAACTCCATGCAGTGACGTATGTTTCAGCGGGAGGGGGGTTTCCCGAGCTCGGCGCGGGGTGTCTCAGGGACTATGAAGGGTCTGTGCGAAATTGACTGCCGAACAACCACGTGACCACGCGTCGGCCCGTTGGCGTCGGAGCGAGTATGTTTCCAGCTTTAGGGGTGAAGTGTCTTGCCCAAGGACACAACAACTGAGACAGCTGGACAGGGGATCGACCCGGCAACCTTCCGGTTCCAGGACGACTCCTCTAACCACTCTGCCACAGCCACCCCATAATTAAACTCGTGTGGGGAAAAAAAACACAAGTCACTGCAAACAAATGGCACAAAGTTACTGTCATCTGTGTGACGGTCAGTGGACCAATTGACAAGCAACAGTAGCTGATGTCAAATCGAGCCAAGCGGCATGGCCTAGATTTGGGGGGAAATTTGCCATGCCGGTCAGACCCCCAGAACTGGTCTGGCCTCAGTTCCCAGCAGAGATGCTGCAACTGTACCTAGCACAATTGGGGGAGCTAGGCTACATTTTTTATGATGTATTTATTTATTCGGGACAGTGTGCAATTAAACCAATTTGATGCATTGCACCAGATTTAGCCTAAGGCTAATTTACATCTGTAGTCCGATCAAACAATAAAAACAAAACATCCAACAGTAAAATAGAAATAAGAGGGAGAAAAAAACTGAAAAATAAAAATACAAAATAAAACATTTTGCAATTAAAAAATACATAAAACACCCCACCCCACTCTCCAAAATGGTCTCATCAGCCACCTGTTCATATAATCACTCAGTTTTCACTCACCCTTATACACCCTTGTATATGCTTTCCAACCCAGGAATGCAGACAAAACGTGACAGGCCATAATGATTTGTTTTCAGTCATTTAGGGTTGTTAATTAGCTAAAGTTTGAAGATTTCTTTCCACAGCATTCTTTCCACCTCATTTGTGTTATCTGATCTTTCTTGAAATTATCTTGAATGTTAATCAAAAATTTGTTTTGGACAGTGCCTCTTTCCTTTCGCTTACTTTTTTACGTTGTTCCCTCAAAAGTGTTGCTTCTGGGGCAGAAGCAACACTTTTGAGTGTCATAGTAACTAACCCTGCCAATAATGTTGAAAATGAGAGACACAGCATTCCTTGAAGGAATGTCACCTTTCTTCATGCTAAAGTTTTGAACTAAGATCATCTTATGATAAGAAAAGACAGGTTGTTGTTTTTTTAAACCAGCAAATTCAGTTTAACCTCCATCTCTTATCACCTCTATTTGTATTATTTTTTATTGTTATTTTTATTTATATTCTTTTATTCTTTAATGCATTTTTTATTGTAGTTTACTGTACAGTCCTTGAGTACCATGAAAAACACCTTCAAATAAAATGTATTATTTTTATTATTATTCTTTTTTGGTCAAACCTTGCAGATGAAGTCATGCACAATCTCATGCTAAATCACGCACGGTGTGTTTGCACTTGGAGTATGTGCTGAGGATGACTCAGCTACTACCACACACAGTTTTAGTGTTATATCTGTAAAACTGACTGTGTTAGAGTGATTTTAAGTTGGCTAATGTCAATTAGCTGTAGGGGCAGACTTGAATTGAGTTCAAAAAGATTAATCAGAGTTTGCCGTACATCCACTGATCACATTCTGAAAGTTTCATTGAAATCTGTCAAGCGGTTCATGAGGCTTTTCGCCAGCAGACAAACAGGATCGACGCCAACTTGGACGTTTTCCCTGCGAGTGAACAGGGATGAACAAACGCACGCGAGTGTAAACATTGTCAGTCATAAGTTTTAATCTGCAGAGGTATGTGAAAAACTTGTTTGAGGAAAGAATGCCGCTGCGGCAACGGTCCATGTTGCTGCATTACTGCTTCGCTGCCCTTGTGTGTGAAATTGTTCGGAATACGACACCTTGCGGTTTTCTTGGGAACATGGCTACGTTCACACTGCAGGTCTTAATAACCCTGCTGTCTTTGTGGGGTCCACTTGACCCCACTCATGTTTGGTGTGGCTGATTAAGCGGTGGTTGCGGGGGCAAAGGTGGGGGGGGTTGGAGTGGGATCGTTAGATGGTGTTTGTGGGTGGCCTGGCTGGCTCACTAAGAGACAGCCATGACTTTAACTTGCTAGCTTTGTTAGCGCGCCACAAGGATAGTGGGAGAATTCAGATTTTTTGAAAAAGAAAAAAAAAAAAATCGGATTTTTTTTGGCGTAAACGTTCATATTACATTTTAAATGCAACTTCCATCAGACTCTAATGTGAACACTACACTGATGTGACCCGCATGCACAGAAAAAGACGTAACGTCTCATTCAGCCAGCTGTTTAAAGAGTTAGCATGGATGCTACTTTTAGCATGTCGAATCTGAAGTTGTTGTTCAATCAGAGCCGATTAAAAATGATCCGACATGCTTGTTTAGTTCACGGTTTATATCTGAACCTGCCTCTGACTGGAAGCTCCGGTGAAGCTTTTTATTTTTGGAACAAAGCAACGAGCTGGAATTAAATTATCGACCGAGTAACTTTAGGATCGATACGCTCCACGACCGAGGCTGGACATTACCATCTACATGGAAAATTCAAAGTAAGATGACGAAGAAACTGGACTTCTGTTTTTGAGCTGTAAACACATGGAGCTACAGATTTAAACAGCGAGACTTGAGGTTAGTGTCTTATTGATCCTTCACCCCCTTGTGAAGAAAAAGTCGGATGTAACGCAACATGACCGTTCACATTGCAGTCGCTTTGAAAAACATCAGATATGTTTAGTTGCTTAGTTTATGTTGATTTAGTACCACATACTGAAAAGGCCTGGGTCTGATTAAAAAAAATCTGATTTGTTGCATTCAGACTATCATTTTAAAAATTCAGATATGGGTCGCATGGGGCAGAAAAGAAAAAAAAAATCTGATTTGGGTCACATTTGCCTGCAGTGTGAACGTAGCCATGTCATAACACTGATTTTTCATTCCTCCGTTAAGTGTTTCATTGCTGGTTTGCTCATCGGTATAACAACCTTCTGATTGAGAATTGGTTTAAACTGCATTGCCTGAAGGTCGATCTCACATGTCTAAATAAAGAAGCAGCACTGTGTCTGGGCATGCTAAACATGCTGATAATTACCACGCCGCTGTGCGTACCCTGTGGCAAAAATACAGTGCAAATTATCTGGATTCATTTTGTCACTGTGCTTCTCCTGTACCTGATTTTTTCTGTACTCAGATTGTTGTACATCATGTTCAAGTGGTGTGCTCCTTCATCAGTCATCTCACTTTCGTTGTTGTATATCTGGATGAAACCCGGAGCTCTTCGCTTTACGTAGCTTCTGTTTATTGGAGGTAGCCAGTAAATCTACCAAGACAAGAAAAGAAAAAATGTTTTTGACTGCAATCTTTTCACCACAATCCACACGATGGACTGAACTTACCAGGTGATGGTCGATGCCAGAACTCAAGATGGTTTCAAGTGTGCGCTCTACATCATCTCTTCCAGAACTATACAAGTCAAAGATCACCGAGATGGAGTGATTCTTGGCGAGTTGAAGGAGCTCAAGCAGTGAGGGGATAATCTGATTCCTGGCGGTTTCTTTCTCCTCTTTTGAAAGCAGGTGTATGGAGTTAAAAGGATCTGTCTGGAAAATAAATTGGACAGTTATTTATTTATTTATTTATTTATTTTTTGAGCATGTAGCTCATTTCTATTTTTTCTTAAATTTTGATTAGCAACAAACACCTATACAGGCACAGTGCTCACCTTTAGGAACCATTCACCCGCATTCAGACCACGCAGAAACGTAAAATTCACATAACTGCTGTTGGGTAAGTATATGTTAGGGAACTTCTGTTTTATATTTGTTGTTCTCTCTAAAAACCCTTCATTATGGTCGTGCATCAAGAAGCCAATTCCATCGTTACTAAAAAAAGACAAATAATATTGCATCAGTAACTAAGAAGGACCCACTGATCCTTGAAGGATCATGATTTAGACAAAGTTTATTTTATAATGGAAAATACCAGCAGTGCAGCCGCTCTGATTAAACTCAGATAACATTAAGCACAATCATGCGAAACACTGAGACGTCATGTTGTTACTCTCAGCTACCACCATATCAAATTTTAGCTCAAAATTTGTAAAACTGATAGAGTTTTAACCATTTTTGTGTTAACGTTGACCAGCTGTGGCAGCCATCTTGAATTGGTTTTACTGTAAAAGTTAAATCAGTTGTAGAGATACATTCAGTGTACATGTAGTTCCTTTATAAAAAAAAATCTGTCCTGCGGTTCAATAAATATTTTGCTATCAGTCAAACAATTGTAACTCCAACAGTTGTGGTTGAAGATGTGGTCAAAGTTTTTAGACAATGAGAAGTACTTGGGAGTATGAGTTGTGAATGACTCTCAACTACAATTACAGAAAATAGTTTAGTTTGTAAAATTAACCAAATTAATATTTTTTCCCTTAAAGATCTCCACTTCATTGTGATCTTAAATGTTTACATGTCAGCTTGAGCACTTGCTGAAAGGCTGAATGGTTAAAAAAAAGAAAAGAAAAGAAAAAACTTTTCACCGTACCAGACTTGAACGTCTGTCTCGAATGCCGTCACGCCACACTCGATGCTCTTTTGAAACGACATCATTGTGTTTTCGGGGGCAAGCTGAAAGCAAGAACACGAGTGAGACACACTTAAACACGTTAAATCACACTTTAATACGACCCGGCGTTATATTACACTATAAACGGTTTGATTTTGTCTAAAACAGACCGACACAGACTACTTCCTGGTTGATCGAAATCGTTTTGATTGAGTTGTCTTGCCCAGCTGACGGAACACAAGCAACACTCACGAAATTGTTTTAACCATCTCACAATACGACAACTGACTAAACAAACCAGAAAAACACGGACGCAACATGTCTCAACCTTTGCACCTCTTTCCTAATGTCTGCAAGACAATAATGCAACTTGCACCGTGTTTTAGAGCCAGGTTGAATAGGACGCTCACCATTGGTGCGCCTCTGTGGCCGATGAGTTTTGGTTTGTCAGGCAAGTTTGTCACGCTTATCAGGCAGGGCGATTTGATGAACAGAGGCCAAAGAAAGATGGCAGCTGACACAACGAAAAATGCTGCTGCTATGAGGAACTTCGATCCTGAAAAAAAAGGAAAGAAAATATTTAGGTAATTTATGTTGGGTAAGAAATATGTATTTGTACCCGCTCCCTCCTTCCACCCACTCTTCAATTATTTCCTAGTCATGTGCCAATACAGCCATTATGGGTTGTTTGAGCAGTTTTTAAAATGTGTTTGAAATCAAGAGATTGAGATAATGAGATGTGTAAATTGATTTGCTTGTGTCAATCCAAATTCCTTATCGCTTTCTTTCACACGATCATCTGTCGCCACTATTTTCTTTTATCTTTGCTATGAGAGCCTTTATCTCAGAACTGGCCTGTACTGTTTAATTAAGGGCCACATTTATAAACAAACACAAGCTGATGCTTTTCATGATTTTATAAGAACATTTTACACATTGATGTATATAAACCTTTTTATTAATACATGTACAAAGGCTAGTTGGGCTGGTTTAAGAAAGTAGATTGGACCTGTAGGATTGCTGGTGCTCCTCAATACAAATAAAAGGCAAATGATATGCAAATGAGTAAAGCTTGTTTAGTGTAATCAAACATGGACTTTGAAAGAAGCAGACAAGAAATGCACAAAATAATCCTGGAACATAAACTTTTACAAAAAAAAAAAAAAAATCCCATTTTCAGCTTTGAGAAAATAATAAAAGGATAGACAAACACACCACTAATTAGTGTACGTCATGAAGGGGCTTAATAAAGGACCTGGTTGTCTTGTAAATCTCATTTTCATATACCACCTATAAACTACTCCAGTAACAGTTTTTGTTTGTTTTGCTGCAGTATTTTTCCAGTAACTGAGCTCATAAATTGGGGAAAAAAACAAGTTTCTGCTCCCCGATTATAAAGCAATATCCCTGACTTTTTCCATCCGCTGTGGTTTTGTTCAACAAAGCAGTGCTTGTTAGCTGGAAATGATTAACTTTTTTGATTCTTACATTGTTTTGCAGTTAAAAAAATATTTTTTTTATCTTTATATTCAATCAAAGTTTGTTTAAAAAACATTAAACAAACCTTAATATATTGGAAAATCTGAATATTTGAGCTGCTTCAATTATGACCGTTTTGAGTTGTTTATTTAGTAGGCTCAAATGCTGTGAGAAAATTCTGACTAAAATCATCTTGCGTAATAAATCCCATGATGTCGTCCTCTATTGTGCAAATATCTTGCACATATATACTTTGGCACTCACTATCACTTTTGATTACTGTCAACACCGATCTGACCAGTTTTTATTTTTTTTAATGCTGCGCCTTTTAACGAATGCATCAAGCCATGATTTTTTTTCTGTTTATTGTTGCTTTTAAGGGAGATTTGTTTAAGATTTTACAGGAGAATATTAGGAAAATGGTTTACTTGAATGCCACGTCTTTAAAAACAGCAGGATAGAGGACAAAATATGTTTAAGTGTAGCTTCAACCTAACAATTTCTTTTTATAGTTTTTATTTTGCTTGTTTTTTTACAGCCTGACTGAACAAATTATCCACACTGCATACGGATTTAACTAGAAATATAGAGGAACAGAGAATGTCAATTATTAAAAAAAACATCTTAGTAAAGAAGATTCTTTGTTAGAGTTCACCATCTTTGTGGTCTTCATTTTGAGTGCAAACTTATTCATTTAAAAATTAAAAACTGAAGTAAAACTGCAAGTTTTTGTTTAGACCGAACCTGTTGGTCTATTTCCAGACCAGTTTTATGAGTAACCGTCTAACAAATCCTGGAATTAAGAAGTTGAATGACATTTTTTTTTTATTACTTTATTTAACCAGGTAAACCCCATTGAGATCCAGATCTCATTTTCAAGGGGGACCTGGGCAGAAGTCTGCAGTACACAGCAACCTGGTTACAAACAAAATTGATTAATACATATACACAATTATAAAACAGAATAAAACATCTAAAAGCACCATTGGTTAAATATTAATAGTGGAGTACCTCTGGGATCTATTCCTGGGCCTGTATCATTTTATTA
>NW_013952403.1:3207699-3216886 GCF_001266775.1 Austrofundulus limnaeus | reverse complement strand
GTCAGCATTTTACTTTTATTCCAAATAAAATTCGGAAAGTCACTCAGTGGCGCCTGCTCAGTAGCTGATTTCACTGTTTTCCAAAATTTCTTCGGATCATTTAAATTTTTTTTGTCATCTCGGCAAGAAAATAGTCTGACTTTGCTTTCCTAATTACTAAGGTACACCTGTTCCTCAATTTCCTATAGCAAAGCCAGCTGTCTTCAGTTTTATTTTTCCTTGCCCTTGCCCAAGCTGCATCTCTTTGTTTAAGCAGAGCCCTAATATCTGAGGAAAACCATGGATTATTTTTCCCTTTTACCCTAATTTTACGTACAGGAGCATGTTTATTTATTAGTCTTAAAATCTCRTCATGAAAATACTGCCAAGCAAGGTCTACATTATCAAAGAGAGAGACCCTACTCCAGTTAAAATGTAGCAGGTCATGGACAAAAGCTTGTTCATCTAGGTGTTTTAAATCTCTTTTGATCAAGATACGTGGCTTAATTTTTGGTAACTTAAGATTTCTAACTGTACCAATAGCGYAATGGTCACTAAGATCACTTGAAAAAACTCCTATCCCTGTATATTTATGCGGAGCGTTTGTCATAATTAAATCTAGGAGTGATGATTTTAAAGGGCATTTKTTGTTAAGTCGAGTAGGGTAATTAATTAACTGGCAAAGTCCTCTTATTTTATCTGAGAAAATACTGCATCTATTCAAAGTAGCCTGGGAATCATGTCTTTATTGAAATATATTTAAAAAAAGCTGTCTCACACGTACCTCGTTGGGCCACGGTGAAGGCGTGGAAGACAAAGGAGCTGAGGAGAGTCAAGGCTCCGACGGCGCCAAACTGCAAGAAAGGACCTGTGGCCTGCAGACATCAAACAAGCATAAATATATCTGAACATGTTGATAAAATTAACTTTCAGCTTGATCTGTATTCTCCCTGTACCTGGAGGGAAAGAGGAATGGTTGGCACTTCTTGTTTCCACATATAACAGATTCCTGCCAGCAACAGGAAACCAAAAATCACGCCAACGGAGAGAAAGATCTGCACAGAGAACAAATAAATTTACTCATCTGATAAAACGAAAACGATCAGGACTTTTGAAGTGGGGCTCTGCAAACAATTAAGTTGCTTGTTGATAGTTTTCAACATTAATGTGGAGAAACAAAGTGTCATTTTGACTGAATAATGGCTAAGACCAAAATGGGTTACTGCCAACTTAAAACAATTTATGTCTGACAGAAATGTTATATTTCTGTTAGAAATACTGTACATCAGACTGAACCAAAAGTGTCACATACAAATAACATGTAAAGATATGACATGTAAATGTGTAAAGATGTAAAGGTTTATAAAACAGCATTTTTATGAGTTGCTATAAATGTAAGAGTTAAAATGGAAGTAATTCATTTGGTCTCATTCCTGCTTAGACTGACTTTAGAGATCCTGTCAGATTAATAATAAAAATAATAATAATAACAATAATAACAATAATAATAACAACAACAACAACGTAATTTTTCAGATTGAGACCATTCAAAGAACAGCAACAAATAAAACAGTCGAGAACCTCACTTCAAAAGATCAGAACTATGACTTTATTAATGCAGGTTAAACAGATGAGTGGTTTTTATACCTTGTGCAGCCAGTGTAAGACCAGCCGTTCTCTCAGGATAACTTGGACCAGCGCAAAGAACTGCATTCGACAGGAAGAATGAGAAAATGTGAAATCATAAACAGAACAAATCAAGTCTCAGTCATTAACCTTTTAAACTGGGCCCTTCTGGTAATTTTTGAAGTGATATTTTGTTCAGTGGCATCAGTCATATGGCACGGTCTTGAAGAAAGAGGCAAAAGTCTTCATTTGGGCTAGATCAATGGCTAGCCTAACAAGGGACATTTTAAAATCATTTCAAAGGCTTTTCTTGTACAAAAGGCAACATACTGATGTGAAAAAAAAAACTCTATATTAGCTACTGGAGACACGACATTCAGGAACAATCCAAATCTTTAGAACATCTCTTCAAAACAAATTATGGGGACCGAGTTGCAGACAGTTGCTAGCTCTTTATTTTTTTTCCTTGTTGTTTCATACAGATTCAGATACACTTTTTCTCTACTACTCCACTGACACAGCAGTTGTGATTGGCAAACTTAGAAAAGGGAGTGAGAGGATACATGTCAGCCCGTCTGAACATTTACCTGTACATTTGTATACTCCCAGGGAGTGGAAGAGGAGGAGGTAGTGGCAAACTTGTTTCCTTACAGCCTGCCAGCTAAATGTCTTGGCCAGGTCACTTTTAGAAAAGAGGTTTTTAATCTCGATGAGTTAAATAAACGATACTGCTACATAAATGTGAAGCAAAGTTTTTGAAAAATGTCCTACAGTTGCCCTATATACACATGTATACATGAAAAATGAGGGTAAATCTGTGTAATTTATGACCAATCCATACAACTTGACACGTATGGGCTTGACAAGCACAAGAGGCTGCAACAACATGACCGTATTGACATACAACCGCTCTACATCCCTGGCCATACCCTGCGACTAACCATTCAAAACACTGACTCTTTGAAAAGAACGCATCCTCAAGATCCGGTTTCCTTCAAAGAGCTGTTAATCCTATCATTATGAGCTACTGTGCTTAGAATTATTGCAGTTACACAGACGTTGTTCAATTGAGCAAAAAACTAAACAAATTGTGTTACAAAAAAGTGTACAGGTTTAGCTGATGTAGCATTCTGTCGCACCAGTTTGAAATTTTTGGGAATCTCCATCTCCATCTTCTTCAGCTTATCTGTAGTAAGGTCGTGGAGGCAACAGAAACCCAAACATCCCTCTCCCCAACAACACTTTCCAGCTCGTCCCGGGGGACCCCAAGGCGTTCCCAGGCCAGAGAGGATACACAATCCCTCCAGCGAGTTCTGGGTCTTCCCTGGGGTCTCCTACCAGTGGGACGTGCCTGGAACATCTCTAAAAGGGAGGCGTCCAGGAGGCATCCTAATCAGGTGCCCAAACCACCTCAACTGACTCCTTTCGATGTGGAGGAGCAGCAGCTCTACTCTGAGCTCCCCCCGGATGACGGAGCTCCTCACCCTAAATTTTTGGGAATGACTTGCTTTAAAAGTTTGAAGACCTAATTAAAAGATAAATAAAAACAAGTGCTTCTTTGGCTGGCCATTAACCTAGTTATGTTGAAGACTTTGGGCCTGTTTTCACTCCATACTCTGTGCTCTATGATTGATCACAAAAATAACCAGAATCGTTTTTTTAATTGGGGCAATAATCTTTCATTCATACATTTTAGTGTCAGTTCATTATACTGTACAGAAGACACTTCTCACCAGCAGCAGGAGAGAGTAGCTGGTAAACATCGCAGAAACAACGATCAACAACATGGACCAATTCACCCACATTTTCAGGGCTGAGAATCCTTTCCTGATAACAGAACAACAGAGGGCAGAGTGGAGGCAACAGAATTAAGGGCACCAATAAACACTGAAACAAGAGAAAACAATGAAGAAGAGAGGATTCTGGGCTGGAGTCGGTAGATTCGGTGTGGGTCGAAGTTTGTAATAACTCACGAGTTAATGTCATCTCGGTCGTTGTAAGTAGCGAAACAAATGTACATCCAGCAGATGGAAAGAAAGACCACCAGACAGACGAATAAGAAAAAACAGGAGCCACACTGAAATGAAAAAAATATATATAGGAAAAACTGAATTATTTGGAAATTTCATTTTTAGGTTTGAAGTAAAAAAAAAAGAATAAAATAGAAATCCATTCCAGGATAAATAAAAGAATGTGAAAGTAATGTTCCAGTGTATCGACAGTGAAACTAACTCCACATTTTTTCCACTGTTGGTTTTGTACCCTGTGTTGTGACAGCTCATCACAAACACAATTTTAAAAATATTTTTTTAAGTAAACACACCTGCACTTCTAAACATGTTCCTGTAAAAAAAATCTTAGACCACGTTCATATCCTCTGTCTTCTTATAAATCTATTTCCAGATAAAACCCATCACAGACATGTCAGAGCCTGCAGCTCTGTTTGGTTTTATTGGCAGCTGAAGGAACTTTTATGTCTTTATTCATCACCTTCTTCAAAATCTCATTTCCTGTTTTACCAGCATAATAACTTCCACTCCGGAAAAAAACAAACAAAAGAAGGTTCCTCTCAGTTTTCAATGCAGAGGATGAAAAGGAAAAAAGATTGGGATAATTTTATCATTTAAGTCTTTGTAAAACATTTTAAGCCAGATCACAAGGATTAAAAACAGTTATGCTCTGTAGCTCTTACAACAAACTCAAAGCGTTGAGTCTTAACTTCGATTACTGATAAAAAAAAAACAGTGCAGATATAACACTGACACACGTTTAAAGCATAAACACTCACTTTTTGTCCCTTTTCACTCGACCTCCTCCAGTGGCAGCTGTACAGTCCCCGGCTGCAGACTCTGCAGAAGCTTTCGACTTGTGTCATCACGTCTCTGTTTTTTAAATTCATTTATTGTTTGTACACCAAATTAACAAAATGCTGAGTCTTTTCTGAGCCGTTGGGACACTTGATACTTGGAGCCTTAAAAACGATGATGATGCCTCAGATGATGCTTTATTTGGATGCAGAGAGGCTGGGTCCCTCTAAACCTACAAATTATAAAAGGGGGGGAAAAGACCACTGTGAGAAAATCAATGAAGAAGGGGGTTTCTTTGAATGTTAAGGCAATCCACAAAAGGGCCAGTGTGCAGAAGGGCAGGGAGGGGGGCTTCAGCGCTTACAATAGGCAACACCATGGGGATATTCAGAGCCGGGGGGGATCTCAAGCCTCTGCAGCATAAACAGGGACAGGCACAACCATGCACGGATTGTATTACGGAAAGAAAATCTTTGCGAGTAAAAAAATTTTTAAAAAATGACAAGCAAACAAATGTCAGAAAATCAGTTGAACATGAAATAAAACCTGAGGATTAATGGGGTTTAGGCGGTTAGTCACCTTGGTTTTGATTTGGTCTTTTTAACGAGTTTTCAGTCAACAAGCTGGGACTTAACATTCCTCAGCTGTGCCAGGTTTCAGTCTCAGTCACTTGGAGGGACATGGGAAACGATACTTGTTATTTTGTCACCCCACTGAGTAATAAGGGGTTTCAGCTGTTTAAAAACGATTATTTACGAGCCATTTCTCGTCCGACTTGATTTTCACTTGGTTTCACTGCCAGCTCGCCTCGCTCCACTTGGTTTGCACAGTTGGAGCCCTCTGGGTACAAACATGAAGTTCAAGGTCAGGACATGAGGTGTTTAGATAACCTCAACTGACTTAAAACTAAACTTTCACTTGAGATTAAATTGTTAAATCAAAATGAAGAAAAAAATACAACAATCTGGCGTTCTAATAAAAAAAAGAAACTGATAAAATTAGAGCTATAAAGGCAAGTTTGAACAAGTCTGCGTGCGTTCCACGGCACAAACAAAACAAACCAGGGAATTCTAACGTGTGCTGTGTGTTGAGTAATAGTAACTGTGAGTAAGAAACCATAAAATCTAAACCAAACACTCTGTCAGAGTGACAAGGTGACAAAGACAAGGAAACAAAAATGTCTCTGTTACAATCAAACAACAATTAGGTGCCTCTTTGTGGTTGAATGGCTCACAACAACGCCTCATTTATGACCTTTTTTCTAAACTCCATAATAGCCTATTTGTTTAGTTTGGAATATTTAATTTTATTTGCTGCTGTCTACCGTTGTGTAATTGCAAACTGTTGAAAAATGCACATGAAATAACTGGTGGTACCTGTGCTCTTCATAAAAGTAAACGATTCTACAAACACACCTGTGCGAAGTTGTTTTTTCAAAATTTTGGACGGTGATAGCTATAGACATAAAAATATAGGGTGTGTGCTCTCTGAAAGGTTCCAATGAGAGATAATTAATATCTAATCTAATAAAAGAATCAAGTTTATATAGAGATACATGAAATGAAGGTAGAACAGTAGAATAAACACAAAGCTATCACATCTTATCTTAACCGATCACTTTCTTTGTTCTCTTTCCGTGTCCAGCTACCTTATCAGCCATCACTTCTATCTTTCCTTTTTTTTTAAATGTATTTAAAATATATAGCTTTAAAAAATGATCAGTTTGTAAAGCTCTCAATCCAGGATTTAATAACAGTGTATCTTTACTGATCCTCATCAAGTCTTGTGTTTAAACACCCTAAATTACTGAGCAAAAGTCTTGGGTTATTCCTCATTTCTTTTCATCTTTTTTTTTCCAAGAAGTAGGTCACTTTTCTCCTAAAAGTAGGCCAATAAACTGGGAGCTGTGAATCATTCAGGTGTAAAAACACTAAAATCAAGGGATGAGCCAGTTGTGTATGGGGCACTAAGTGTAAAATAAAATGTAAAAACATGTCACTAACACCTTTTCATTATTTAGCTCACTTTACAAGTGTACAACAGCAGCAGCAGTGGTTAATGTTAGCGAACCAGGATGATGTCATCATCCTGTGACAAACGTCAACGCTATCCACTTCCGACACTGCTGAGGACGGTATTTAAAATCTAAATTCAAAATGTGTTCATTAAAACAACATGGATGGTACCTGTGGTCCGGCAGTTTGAAGTGCAGCTCGGACACCGGCCACAGGTTTAATGTGTTGTAGGAAAGCGTTAGCAGTGTTAGTGGTGTTAGCAGTGTTAGGTGTTAGCAGTGTTAGCATTTACTTTGTCGCATGATGATGACGCATAAAAAGAGCTGAGCACCAACGGCAAACACTGTGTTCCATTCTGATAATAAATGTAAACTTTACATTTAAACATTTAAGATTTAACTTACACATTTAGATTTAGGCTTAAAAACTTGAAAAAATATTCAGTAAAAGTTAACTAAATGTAAAAAACAGTGAGCTAAATAAAAACACATTATATTTGAAAATATTTAACCAGGATTTTACACTCTGAGAGGGAGCTAAATGATAAAATGTCTCATGACATTTTTTAATATTTTATTTTACACTTGGCACCCCGTAGTTGTGTTGACACAACAGATTTGACAAGTTTAAGGACGAACTCACTTTAAACGGGATCAGTTTGTTTCAGCTGCCTGCTACAAAACCACAATGTGTTCTCATATCTTTAGCTGAATCTAAAAGTAGTTAAAATAAACTGGTTTGTCTTTTGATTTGTATATTAATTAAATGTTTTTCCACAGACTGAGGCCGATTCCTGAGGTAATTATTAATTGCCACAAAGCACCTTGGGAAAAGTGCGTCAGTTTGTGTGCTCAAGTCAGTTAAATATTGAAATAAATAAATCTAAAAACAGGGAAATCTATCACTTTCGAAACCAGGATGTTGAGAAGACGTGATCGGTTAACCTAAACAAAACATTTAACAACTCAGAAGAACTTAAACACACAAAAATAACTGTGGGCAAGAGGGAAAAACTTCTGTGTTTTCACTTGTAAAGGTTGTTGACTCACTGATACTGAAACTAGTTGGTGACAAATAAAGATCACAACAAAACTGTATTTATTTAATTTTATTTTTTCAGTTTAATTCTCAGTGTTTGTGACCAAATGACTAATGTGGCTCTGAGAATCTTGAAAATGCTTCAATTTTGTATTCTAAGATGTGCACTTATTTTCTTTGTTTATTTGTACGCACCTTGTCACCCACCCCCACATTTTTTGTTTAACATATCGGAGTGCAGTTTAACCTTTATATAGGCAGATTTGGACCAGTTTGTAAAAATTTATACGTATTTAGACCTGCCCAGGTGTCCAAATACAGTTGCTCTCTTAAGATGAATTAGAGATGCTTGTGAGACGAGATCAAGACGCATGCGGTGACTCTCGGTTTATATTCTGGAGAAAAATCTGCTGAGCACGCTCAGAATTAAAGACTGCGAGCTTCTGTGGCCTGTGAAGAAGCTGACAACTCCTGCAAATGTTTAAAAACAATTTTATGATGCCCTTGCAAATGTTGGTCACAAACGGCATACATAGGCAGGACTGATAGGTGATTACTTGACAAAAATAGCAAAAAGTGGCAAATTAAAATGACCGGCTAATTAATAAAATCGGTCTAACTCAATATAAAAATTTCAATCCAACTGTCAAAGTCATCAAGTTTTCTTTACTTATTAATTAAACCCAACATATTTTATTTCGACATAAAATATATATTTATCTATCATCACCAAGTGATTCCCAAAGTTTTCTTAGATGAAAACATGATGACTGATAGATGAAACATCTCACAGATATTTTTTCCACATACCACTTATGAAAGTTTCATTTTAGTCTTATCACTTTATTCTTTTGTCTTCCATATATTCACTTCTATTTTTAACATCACACACACACCACAAAATATAATGTCTCATAAAATGAGTCAACAAACAACTAAAGTTCAAACACAACCTTTAAAAGTTGTGTACATCTATTAAACACTGACCATTTTAAAGATTTCAAGAGGTTTGGTTCATTTGAAGCAATAAAAACGTCTAAATGTCTTGTTGTTTTGGATTTTTATTTGACAGATTTTTTTTAAAAAAAGTGTTTTGATTCTCACTCTATTAGTTGACTCAGTCCTGATTTCGTCACAGATGAAAGTGTTCCAAAGCGTGGTGACAAAAAGTGAAAACAGTGACCGACCTGTCTGACCGTCACAGGTGGGGATGCACACATGCAGAGGCTGCAGATTCCAGCTAAAAAACAGGTTCAAATCAAAATCATGAGTTTAAAAACAAAAAAACAGCCACTTCATCACTCATTTGACAAACCTCCGGGATAATTACACAGCGCCGACCGATCTGGATCAGGAAATCAGGTCATAGCTCACCGGGAATCAGGGTCAGAGACGCGCACGTGGCCGGATCTCCTCTCCGTTTACCTCCTCGGTTCACACTCTCCTCCTTTTCTCGCGTCTTCCCCCCCTTCAAACTTTTTATATGTGTCCGTGAGCTGAATGTGAAGGAAGCCGAGAGTGGGGGGGGTGCTGGAGACTGAGGGGGTGAGGGGTGGGGGCGTGTCGGACAGAAGTGGGAGGAGCCAAATTCTGCGCAGGTGAATAACATCAGCCTGAGGTAAAGTCACTCAAGTGACTGAGTGAAATTATTTTTTACACCTCAAGAAGTAATAAAAAAGCTGGAGTTGCGTTCTAATCCTTTGCTTGTTTTTTGTATTATTA
>NW_013952403.1:3195317-3206230 GCF_001266775.1 Austrofundulus limnaeus | reverse complement strand
CTGACACACTGAGGTCTGAACTTTTTAAATATTTATATCCTGGATATACAGTATACTGTATCATTTTGGGCAGCTCAGATTTTTTTTAAAACTGACATAAGAACAGCTTTCCTTCTAGCAATAAACACAAAGTACGCAGACATAATGAAAGTTAAAAACTATAATAAAGAAAAAAAACTTGATTGTTGCCGTTATTTTTTTCTCCAAAGTTCAGTCTTACCAACCACGATTTAAGAAGATAAATAAACTCAGCACAAAATGTAAGAATATTTATGTTTGGTTATTTCTTAGTTGTAAAAAGGCAGGTGCCCACTATTAGATTTATTGTCAAAAAAATCTAATAGTGGGCACCTGATCTGCAGCACAGGGGACCTGAAGCTCCAAGTGTCAATAGCAACAGCAGAAGCTGTTTGGCAGAGAAGATTTGGCAAATTTCTCATGTGTGCAACCCACAGCTCTGCTCATCCCACAAATGCATGTTCCTTACAAATGTGGTACCATTTGTAAGGGAAACACAGGCTTTCAAACAGCATAAGATTTGTTGTTGAGAAGCATTGTTACAACAAAGAAATGATCTACCAAACACAAATTTCTTTACTGTTTGTGCTGAATTTTGTTTGAAGTCATTCTGAGCAGCTGTTCTAATGGTTCAAATGTGCTCAGACCAGTCCTGGTTAGATTTATTTTTTGCACTCTTGTTCTTTTACAGGTTCTTACAAATGTAGGTAGGACAAAATCAAAAGCCCATCAAAAACCTTAAATCACGACAGAGAATCTTAATATCTGCAGGCTATTGGGCCAGGATCCAGTTCACATGTAATGAGTAAGTCTCTGGTGCAAAGACAAATACTCCCCTTAATGTTTTTTTTCGAGGTGTTTATGAATGTAGTAGACAAAGATTAAATAAAAAAACATGTAAATGGTCAGGAGGAGAAACTGGAGCAAAGAAACAAGTCAGTCACAACAGTCTGAACTGGATTAAAAATGGTTAAAATAAAAGGAAAGGAAAGAAAACATAAGAACTGATTTATTTTCCGCGTATTTCGAAACCACACACATGCTGAGACTTGAAACCTACTTAATAGAACTCAGCGCTGTTCAACATAAGTATCTCTGTAAACCAATTTAATTTAACATTTTACAAGCAGGAAACTTAGGTGAAAGGCTTCTTGCAATTTGACTCGAGGGCAGAAGGAAACTTAAAAAACAGAACGTATGATTCAGTTTAAAATTTTACTTTAAAAAGACTCAAAGTTATTTAAATGAGAGTTGATGAATTATAACTTGCTGACCATGTGCCTTGAAAAGATTTGGACACAAGATGTTGTAGAAAACTGAACATTAGTGTAAACAGCTACAGTTTTTTTATTATTATCAGCAGATAGAGGACTGAAATGAAACAGTGTATAACATTTAAAAGGGTGAAAAAGCGTTTTTATTTTTTGAAAACAAACAAGGAAAGAAACAGAAAAAAAAACTGGTATGATGAGGGGTATTTGGAGGATTTCTTTTTCCAGCTGCAGTAAGAGGAAGAACTTCTCGGGCAGCAGGTGGCGGTAGTGAGCTGAGCCGATAGCAGCTGAACCAATGACGTCATCAATCTGAACAGAAGGTAGTGTTTTAGTCAGGTAGATAAATCTTATTTACCTCCATTGTTATTGATTTGTTGTAAAAACCATATCGTGTTGTCGTTTAGTTTTATTATTCACGACAAAATGGAAACGTAAAAAATTTAAAGCAAACAGTGGTAGTTAGTAGTTTGCCGAGGTAACGTTAGCATGTAGCTAGCTTCTGGGTTGTTTACTTACTGTTTTCTTGCTAATTTATCTTTTTTTTTTTGCTGTTATTTTACTTTATGTCAAAAAGTGTTGCCAAGTCAGTGTTGTCACTGTTTACAATCGCAGTTCATTCTGATAACGTTGTTGAGGTGTAGAGCGCTAAAGCTAAAGTTTAACATTGAGCTTTACTTCCAGGAGGAGTTTATGTAAACAATGGATCAGAAAATTCCTTATGATGACTATCAGCTTCCAGTGGTCTTCCTGCCTTCTTATGAAAACCCACCGGCATGGATTCCCCCACAAGAGGTATGGCACATTTCATTACAATCACAATATATATTTTAAACTCGTCCATAACTAAATAAAAAATGTATAGAAGACAACTCAGGGCTCAAAAATACTTTCTTGTTGAGATAATTAGTTGTATCTGAGATTTTTGTTGTCTCTGATGTTAATGTGACAGGCCTTGTCCTGGTTTGAGCTTTTTATTCTTTTTATTCTTGTGAACACAACATTTTGATTTGTTTCTGTCAATACAAGAAATGCACAAAATATATCACCGTTAAGTCACCATGCTAATTGGAAATCTCTCAGTTCATTAATGGATTATTAGTAATAAAACTACCTTAGATTCAGAATACACAAACACTTGACTGAATTACTTATTAGTAAGAATATGATGTTTTATTAGATTTGCTTCATTTTGGAGCCTAATATTAATATTGGTGCATCAACTTTGCCCTAAAACGGACAAAGTGTGTTAATTTTTCCAAATAAAGAGATGTACACGCGTAGAGGTAATTGGTGATGGTTCAACATGATACAAGAAATAGTAATTTTTTTTTTCTGTGTGAAGTTAAACAAGAAATTGTGGAAGACTTCATGTTCTCTTTGTGCATGTGTGTGTGTTTTTGATAACCTGGTTTCTTCCTGCAGTCTAACACGTGTTTTAAGTTTATGATGAGTCTTAACTGACCCTAGGAATGTGTTTGTTCCAGTTTGGCTATTGTATTATTTTGATTATGATTATTTTTTTAATAAAGAGGGATATAAAAGTGAAAGACAATCTGTTTTTGACTATTAGACATCATCCATATTTCTTTATGAGAATGTTTTATATTAGCCTATTCTCATTCATTCTTATTAGACTGAATCTAGCTTACACTGTCTTTATAACTTTGTTGATCTTTGTCAGACACTTTTTTTTTCTTTCTTCGCTTTCAGCGGGTTCATCATCCCGACTACAACAATGAGCTCACCCAGTTCCTCCCTCGCACCATCGTGCTGAAGAAGCCTCCTGGTGCTCAGCTGGGTTTCAACATCCGAGGGGGAAAAGCATCACAGTTAGGAATCTTTATTTCCAAGGTTTGTGCTACTGACACAGGTTTTATTTAGTTTCAGTATTTTTTTTTGTCTTTTATTTATTTTTTTTAATATATGTACATTTTCCCCCCACAAAGACACATTTTACTGGTAATAATAATTTGTGTGTGCTGTGTTGTCAGGTGGTCCCAGATTCAGATGCACATAGAGCAGGGCTGCAGGAGGGAGATCAGGTTCTCTCTGTGAATGATGTGGATTTCCAAGACATAGAGCACTCGCGGGTAAGTCCAAAGATTTAAAACTACTCTTTTTTTTATTTTTTTTTACTTTTCAGTACTTTTGAACGTAGACTTGACGTTTGATTTATGTTGTTTCCATAGGCTTTTATCAGCAGTACATGTATTTGTCCTCTAATTAAATATGTAAAATTATGCACATTGGCGTGATGAGTGTATGTTGAGACACAATTTAAACACTCTAGTACATGGAAACATCTGTTTGCTCATAACATCTGTCCTCCTTAGGCTGTAGAGATTCTGAAAACAGCACGAGAAATTGTGATGAGGGTTCGCTTCTTTCCTTACAGTAAGTTATTCTTCACTATATCAGATCAAAAATACATTTACATTTAACTATAACCAAATAACCTTGTTTTTTGTTGCCAGTTTTGGCCAGGGCATTCTTGTAAATTTGATTTTTAGTATCAATGGGCCTCATGCAAGAACCGTTCGTACGCACAGATTTGTTCTTAAATTGTGCGTACGAGTGATTTAGGAGAATTTGTGGCATTCACCAATGTTTTCGTATTCTAAGATTTTTTTCAGATACGAACAAAATTCACGAGTGGTCCAGACCTGTCGTATATTTTACGTGAAGTCAGTCTGCTGTTATCCAGGCAGATTTTCTTCCCTAATAACTTTATATTTCGTTAGTTTGAAGATATTTTGAGTTGAAAATAAATTACACTCCATAATTATGTTGACAATAGGCTATTCTGCTTGAATTAGAGTTATAATTTTAAATGTAATAATTTAGACTAACAATATAAATTGTCCGGCCGGCTTATCCGCTATCGGGTGCGGGGGCAGCAGCACAGAGACCCCCGCTCTACCCAGCGACACCCTCCAGCTCGTCCTGGGGGACTCCGAAACGTTCCCAGGCCAGAGGGGATACACAATCCCTCCAACGAGTCCTGGGTTTTCTCCAAGGTGCCAGACTTATTTTGAAAACATTTTAAAATGCTTATTTCAAACCCGCATCTGAGACCACCTGCGACTGCGCGGCGCGCGCGGTGGGGGTGTACGGTGCGCAGCGCTGTGTCTTCTGAATAAATGAAAATGATTTAACACAGTTGTTTATACTTTTAGCAGCTCTTTTTATTCCACAGCTGACCTGCTAAAAATGACAGATTTTCTTTTCTGGATCTCTGACAGACGGACTTCAATCTCTGAACTCGTAAAGTTTTTCTTTTTAGTTTTCGCTGTCATTTTCATGAATGGACACTTCCTGATATCTGAGGCAGGAAACATAGACTTATATGGTGTTTTTGGGGTGGTAATTAGGCTAATCTCCTCTCGCGTGCACGAGCAGCTGGATACGAACAGGTGGAATTTACGCAGCTCATTTACACACTTTTCCTGAAGATAGAAGAGTTTGTTGAATCTGACATGACATGTTCGTACGAACCCTTTGTACGAACAAAAGTAAGAGGAATTTAGGATAAGAATACGAACATGTTCTTGCATGAGGCCCAGTGAGTTTTTTCTCCTGGTAAAATAAAGGATTAAATAAAAATACAAAAAAAATTAGTTTTTGCTCTGTTCTATTTTACCAACTGATTTGATGTTATCGGAGAGCAAAAGACAACCCTGTTGTATTAAAGAGTATGCATAGTCATCAAGACAGAAGTATTTTTTCTGATCAGAATGTGCAAAAAACAAAATTGATGTTTGAGGTGTGAAAAATAAAGCATATCTCTAAAGAATTTGGCCATTGTCTGCAGAAGACAGGACTTTCTAACGCCCACATCCTTAGATAATCATCTAACTGATTTTACTGAACAGCTTAAAAAAATAACAAAACACTGAAAACAAAATTAAACATGAATGTATGAAGACACTGAATTACATTTTTCTGGTAAATGATTATTTGGTGGGACTGCTGTAGTGAAATCTGTTTTTCCGTCAGACTACCAGAGGCAAAAGGAGAGAACTGTCCACTAGAGGGCAGCAGTGAGAAACGCACGTCATCCTCCTCCTCCTACAAACTGCATTCCTCGTTCTGTCTCAGCTTCAAGATGACAAATGTATGACTCGTCAGTCTCATTCACACTCCTCCATGTCAGGGAATTAGGTTTTCTATTGTAGTGTTTAAAAATAGTCGCGCTTACTGGCTGTGCTTTGAAGGTCTGTGCTGCACCATTGTGTACTCAGTAGGTTTGCTCCACATTTTTATATTATTGTACTGATACTCTCTGGTCAAGTGATGTTTAAAGCTTAATAATTAGCCAACGTTCTTGACATTACCAATGTTCCTGTTGGTCTGTTAGCAAAATATCTCTTGAACCAGCAGATGGATTTTGATGCAACTCTCAGAGAGTAATCATCCGATGTACGTCTACAGCTGATAACCTTTTGAAGTCAACAGTGTTCAAGATGGCCGCTACACCTACTCTCTTAGCTAACACAAAAATATCTATTACTCAGTTTTATAGATACTGAGCTAAAAGTTGGGATGGTAGTCAGAGTCATCCTTATCATATACCGGTACTCCAAGCGCTAACAGATCACAAAATCTTTATTTTAATCTTTGGCATGTATGGTGGCGGTGATGTGGATTCTTTCAAGAAACACTAGTTTTTTTTCACAATAATCTTTTTTATTTTTTAATTATTGTTTCTGTAAATTCTTAGAAAAATACATTTTAACACTTAATTTTGATATAAAACAGCAACTATATGAAATATAGGAGCAATGTTAAATTATTTTTAACAAATATTTGTAATTATGTATGAATTGTGTATCACTTTTTATATATTTTTAGTGTTTTATCAGTTTTACTTGCTTTTTAGTGGGATTATTCATTAATTAGTTAACAGGCCAATTTCAAGGTGTTTAGAAGAGGAAGTGATGAGAATACAAGTTTATTTTCTATCTAAACATAAAAACAGCATTTGAATAACAGCTAAAGGTGACAGATACTTTATTATGGTATAGTATTTAAATATATGCCTAAGAAACACAATATTGCCTCTTTAAAATGTGCTACTTAAATTAGTGAAGCTTGTAAAAGGGTTTCTGTTTGCAAGTTTAAATTCTGATCATGTATTTAAAGTGTTTTATAAAAACCTGCTCATTGCATTTCACTTGTATTTTATACAGCAAACATTAAAAAAAATCAATGTAACCATTTTTTTAATTTTATTTTAACCTGTTGTGATTTGAGGACATGACACTGAAAAGATGATTAATTAAAACGTCTCAGACTCCAGTAACCTTTCTCCTGTGAACTAGAAAAACCTTTGGACTCAAACTGGTTTTTACTGGTCGGAGTGGTGGAACTGGTTCTTCTGACCTGATTGGTTTCTATTGAGAATGAATGACAGAGGAAAAAAACACAGTCAGTGACAGGGCTTTAAAAAGGTTGTCAGGTTTATTTATACAAAAAAGTCAAAGTCAATCCCGCACAATTCTTTGAATTATCGGAGAAAAACTAAAACGACAAAAAAAAAAAAACCTACATCTCAGCCTGCAGGGCTTCATGGCAGAGTCATCCTGACTTCTTCAGCTTAAAGTAATAAATAAATACAATAAAATACACCATTTCTGGTCATTCCCATTGTTCAGGTAAAGTGATTCTCAATTTATAAAATATTCACAACTTCAGATTTTAACATCCTTCTGTCAGAGTGGGTTTAGAATTTGTTCGATTGCACAAGTTCTGAACTAATCGCATGAAATTAATTTTTTTCCCCCATTCTTAGTGACCAAATTAACTTTATAAAGTGACTTTGATGCACGTGTAGGAGCTTCAAGAAAAGGTTTAAAGTGTCAGTTTCCACTTTTTGTGTTCATGGATGCATTAAATTAAACATTAAAAATAAAAAGTTGGACAGAGTTTCTGTTGTAATGTAGTGCTCCAACAGTCACAATAAAAGCCCACCACCTCTGACTCGGCTGGACTGGATCTGTGCTCGTTTCGGTCTCGTTAAGACAGCTGTAAACGTGTAATCCAAAACATTAAAACAAGGCACACCGATTTTGGAAAAACACAAGTATTGGGTTGATCAAGTTGAGAGTCCAAATGTCTTTTTCTAAAAAATATATATATATTTATACTGTCCGTTTCCCGCAGTCCCCCATCCAGCTTGTGTGTGATTTTAGCTGCTGTCCTCGCCGTCCAGAGCGTCCACCTTGGACATCTCGTCCACGTTTTCAAGCGAGTCGGCTCTCTGTACGGACAGCTGGGCGGGGTTCATCATGGGCAGGGTGCTCTGCTCCGGGTAGAGCCACGGCTTCAGGCTGGGAGAGTTCTCCTGCTTCCACTGCAGATAGTTCTGTCCCGCCCTGTGCACGCTCTTCATCACCTGGAGAGAGAGCGAGAGAGGAGGCCGATAGACTGAAACCAGTTCAACTGACTCCAAAACCACCTGCAGAAGTACTTACTGCTACTATTATTCAGAATAATAATTTTAAAAGTTGTCTTTTTGTTTATCTAAGCCAGAGGTGCCCAAAGTGGGACCCGTGGGCCAAAATTAGCCCGCCAAGCCATTTGATTTGGCCCACCAGTTGTTTTCCTGGCTACTAGGTTGTATTCTCCTGTTTTATGTAGAAACACTATATTTCCACTTTGTCATCCCAACCATTGGTCCAACTATACAACTACAACTGTAGAGCAGATAGTCTTAACTCATGGCACTTACTTTATCTTTGAATTATATTAAAATTAAACATAAAATATAAGTAACTACAAGAGACATTTAGATTAGATTAAGGCATATTATATATATATTATATATATAAATTTTAGCTGAGCCTAACCACCCCCTCTTCAAAGTTTTCTCTTTTACCATCAGGACGCAGATTTGCTGTAAAAAGATGTTGAACCAACAGATTTCCTAATTTCCCTCTGGGATCAATAAAGTATTTTTGAATTGAATTAAAGAATTCCTTTTTACCTGCTGTTATTGCCATTTTAAATGCTTCTTGATTGTTGTGTGTTTGTAGTTTTTACACCTATACCATGATGGTTTATGTTTTTTTATATATTTTATTTATTTATTTATTTTTTTTTTACTGTATTTGTGGTTGATGATTGTTCTTGTTCCTGCTGGCTGTGACACAAATTGCCCCATGGGGATATTAAAGAGAAGTTGACTTGACTTGATCTAGATTTGCACACTTTATGACCACAAAGGCTCACATTTAAATTTATATAAAGTCCCATGAGCCTTTGCTGCTCAAGTGTACGTCAAATTTTCTGCACTGCATTGGCTAGCACAAAATTAACAAAAACAACACTGGCTGCTAGCTGAATCACAAATAAATAAAACAACTTGATTTAAAAAGTATTTGCATTTCATCTATTATATTATTGCATTTGGCCCGCAGCCCTCCCAGAGAAAATGGGCACCCCTGATTTAAGCAGTGGCAGTTTCCCGCAAATAAACATCGCTCTAATTGGGTTTTAATTTACGCAAGCTCTGAAACCTGGGGAACAGGTTCTGCTGGGTGACCCGGCAACACCTCGAACTGAGATGTTCTTTTGTCAGCAGCAGCTCATACCTGGATCGGCACTTCGTTTATGTCTCTATGGTTACCATTGTATTTTAAAAGGTGCATGAAACTCATTCTCACGTCTCTCTCTCTCTCTCTGTGTGTGTGTGTGTGTGTGTACGGGTTTTTCCTACAATGTGGGGACAATTTTCCCAAAAAAGAAGCCTCATGGGGACCGAAGTGAATCATGGGGACCAATGCCAGGTCCCCAGGGGTTCAAAAGCAAATTACGGGTGTGGGGTTAGATTTAGGACCAAGGTTTAGGTTAGTTTTAGGGTCAGGTAAGTTTCTGTGAGGTTAATTTTAGAGTATATGGTCAGGGTTAGGTTATAAAGTCTAAAAAACATGAATGGAAGTCAATGGAAGGTGCCCACGGGGTTCAAGAACAAGTGTGTGTGTGTGTGTGTGTGTGTGTGTGTGTGTGTGTGTACCTGCTGTGCACACCTCAACATTCTTATGGACCCACACCCTCATGGTCAAACATGCTGACACTGACTGTGTGTGTTCAGCTCCAGTAACAAAAGCTGTGGCAGCACTTGTTTAAGTTTAAGTTTATATTTATTTCTAAAGCACCCTTTATACTAAAAGCAGCTCAAGGTGCTGTGCAAAAATATGCACAATAAACAAACCCATAATAAAAAAAAGTAAAGAAAAAGAAAAACAACAACAAAAACAATACAATTAAAAAATGTAAGGATCAGAAAAGGTAGAGTTCAAGGAATACAGTTAAAAAGACGTGTCTTCAGCCTGCAGCCCTCACTTTCTCAGGCTGACCATTCCACAGATGAGGGCCATAATATTGCAAAGAAGCCTCTTATTTTTGTGTTCTGATTCTGACTTGTGTGATGATACGTACCCGTGGGGCGAGGACTTGCGAGGCTTTGTTCACGACCCACTTCGGAAGAGCACCTAAAACCCACCCCAAAAAACACAGGTTAACGCTGAGCGAGCGTTTTCAGGCTGAACTAAAGTAACTGTTGCTTGGAGTTGGGGGGGATGCTCTTTACCTTTGGGGTCAGCTTGGGAAAGGTAGATGAACATACAGCTTTTTGGTCCCGTGGCTTTGATATAATATCCAGTCTGGATGGAAACGGCTCTGACGAGATGACTGACAGGCGGGTATTTCTGTGATGGAGACAAAAAAACAATCAGGACAAACAGGCGTCTATAAAAACTAGTTCTGCTGCGTCAGCATGATCACAATCCATTAAACCAGTGTTAAAAATGTGGTTAAGTCAGCTTCTGTGGGCATGTTGTTAACAAACAATATCTTACCTGTTATAGATATTCTGACTGGACTGATGAGCTAACGGCTAGTCGGAATGAAATCAGACTACCCATTGCACCCATTTTTCTAATTTCAGAAATTTAAAAGCAGTTCATGCAAACATCCATTAGTTTTGCATTACACGGTTATTCCGGCAGAAATAATATAATATTGCTGCTGGAACTGACCGAAGCTGGACCAGAAGTGCTACAGCTGGCTGCTTCTGCTGTCACAATAACCATATAATATAAAATCATCAACAATGTAATTATTACAAATGCAGCGTTTGCATGAACCACTATAACATTTTTGTGAAAACCGAAGATCGGTCTGTCTGATCACTCAGAATTAAACTCGATTCTACAACAGGTAAGAAACTATTTGCTCATAAACTTCTCACACAGTCCCATAGTAAAGATCGGTACCATGGCACCAAGACCTGCATCTGTAAGTATCAAAAAGCTGCAAAAACCACGTTTTTATTTTGTCCTCTAACCGGTGGTGACGTACCGGGTGTTTGACTGAGAAGTTAACGATAATGTACTCATCGTCCGTCACTTTCCACGAACGCAGAGTCACAACATCTCTGTTCTTTATCGGCTTCGGACAAAGCCCTGCAGAGAAAAACAAAAGGAAAAAAAAACGTAAATATCTCCACTTTGCACACATGCATTTTTTTCCCACTGTTGTGACAATAAACACAGTTGTGTAACGAGAAGCTGCTCGATCATCAACTGAAGAAAGAGTAAACAGGAGAAACAAGTTATATAT
>NW_013952403.1:3165218-3193667 GCF_001266775.1 Austrofundulus limnaeus | reverse complement strand
TATATATATAAAAGCAGAAGTGGAAGTTAAAGAGTGATGACGGTACAATACTGAACAAAAGGTTTGGATTGGAAAAATGAATGGGTTTTAGTGAAGGCCTAGCATTCTGCTACATTTTATGCCAGAGTAGTTTAGGTCAAATCCTGAAAACAAAATTGTATGCAGCCTAATGCAATATATCAGAGTATGTGATTTAGGACAAAATTTCTCTTAACTGAATTATAGCTGCTTTACTGGCTTTTAAGGTGTGATAGCTCTAGCAGCCATCTTAAAGTGCCTGTGACATCAAATTTTTGTAATACATATGAATGCATTTTTGAAAAGATGTCATTGACAAAATATTATAAAAGAAATTTCATGTCGCTGAGATGAACAGTTGTTGAGATATTTGCCTGTAAAGTAACAGGAAGTGATGTCAAAGGGGAATGTCTGCATGTGAACAGAGCGTTGCTACAACAGCTAACAACACAGACTGTAGAGAACAATTTGATGTTTCTTATGATTATTTTGAGTGACTATCAGAGAGAGATGAGGAAGAGTCAGAGTTCAAATAATTTTCTTTCAATAAACAAAGACCAGAGAGTTTTCTTTGTTAAAGAGCTCCCCTTTGATGTCACTTCCTGTTTCACTTTGGCTGAGTCAAGTTCAAAAGAAAATATGCCAGTTATGGGACAAAATGGGTAAAATAGTGAGTGTTGTTCCAACTTTCTTAAATGTAAAGATGTTTTCTTTGATTTTTTTTGTATTTGGAGAATATGCATGTCACAGGCACTTTAAATAGGATTGACTCAAGAGATTAAATAGGATTGACTCAAGACGTTAATCAGTTGTAGATGTGAATCCAATGAGTAATTTCTCAAATTTTCATCCAAATCCATCTTGTGATTCATGAGTTATTTTGCTAACAGACAAACAGTGGTGACATTAAATGGCATCGCTGACATTTTAAACAAAGATCTTGACAATGTGAAGCACTTGGGAGCATGAGTTGTGAAATAATTTCAGCAGCTACCAACACACAAAACTTTAGCCTAATATTTAGAAAACTGATTGAATTACAGCCACTATTGTGTGTTCTAAGGCCAGTGGGCTGTGGCGGCCATCTTTAATTGTAAAGGCCTCTAAAAGTCAATCGAATATAGAAGTACGTTGAATGATTATTTCCTGAAAGATTTAACAAAATGCATTCAGTGGTTTATGAGGTATTTTGCTAACAGACACACAAGAATTAAATGCAAATACTAAACAGCAATTTTTTTTACTAAGATCTTCTGAAATTTGTTAGCTTTAAGAATAATTATTAGGGATTGGATTCAGCTACTGCCAAGACAAATTTTAGCACAGTGTGTCTGTAAAACTAACAGTTATTAATATTTATCTGTTTTTAAAGGTATTTTAAGGACCTTTTTTGAATAGAGCTAAGGAGGCCTGTTCTGCCCCCACCTCAAGATGTGCACCTTCTTGGTGCAACAGGTGAAACTGAAGCAAACACACAGAGGATGGCATCCAAAATGCAAAAACAGACTCACAGGAGTAGTAGCCCACATCAGCGTTATCAGAAAGTTTGGCAATGTCATAGCTCTCCAGCATGTTGGGGTCCCACTTCTTGCGGTACTCGCCGTCGTGGAGAACGTCATACATGGTGGCAGCTGGCACATCTTTGATCATCATCTTACACTGAAACACAGAGGAGATCTGTTAACCTGCACTGTTCCCAAACTCACTTAGTCCCTTAAAATGGCTCCCTCCTGCTTGTGGGTACATCTGCAACGTCAGAGTGACCACAGTTAGCTTCATGATTATTAATAACAACAATAATAAGTCAGTAAAAGGAACCTACCTTTATCTTGTGAACTTTAGGATAATTGTTTCCCACCCTGTTGGAAGGATTCGGCTGCTCTATCCACACCTGCATGTCGTTCTTGTCATATTTGTTCAGCCAGTTCTCGGTTGACAAGCACTGCTTCTTGAAGTCGGCGAAGACCTGGTCGTCAGGTAAAATACTCGACTTTCCCGACATTGTTGTAGCGCAGTTTTGTTTTACTCCGGCAGATGTAGAAAAAAATATAAATCAATATATAAATAAATACTCCTCAGCACCGGTGAGAGAGTTAACGCCTCGGAAGCGTCGCTTCGCCGTCGGCTCAAACTAATATACGCGCGCCGAAACCCGGACAGGTCGAACAGGATTTTTCGGCTCGGATTCCTGAGGCATTCCTGAGCCCTGCTGACGTCACAGCACTTCCTGAATCCAGGTGTGCGCGGCGCGCTGGAACAAAACAGCAAGCCCCGCCCAAACGGAAACGACTAGAAAAGTCTTACTTGGTTTTGGTCACAAATCAACAGAGCTGTCAGAAGTATTCACATTCATTACTTAAGTAGAAGTATAGATACTGGGGTTTAAAAATACTTTTTTGGAAATAGAAGTATCAAGTCAAGCTTTATAAAAGTATAAAAGTACTGGTTTTGAAACGACTTAAAGTATGAAAGTAAAAGTAACACTTTGAAAAGCCATTCAGAATAAAAGCTTTTTTATTTGAAAATAGATTTTTTTTTATATTTAACAGCCAATTTGAAGACATTCAATTTTGAAAATATTTAAACAATTTGAATTAATTAATGAATAACAACACACTTTAATTATTTAATGTATAAAACCCTCACATTGTACAAAATAGAAAAAAATCTAAATAAATAAATATCGTTTTATTCTAGATCTTTTGAAGAAAAAACATGTTGGATTGATCTCAAAAAGACTTTATCCTGAAACTAAATCAGTTTGTTGCTGAAAATTTCAGAAAACACAACTTTATCCAGGATCGTCTTCATTCTAGGCTCCACCTGCTACAGTCTGTCCTGCTGGAAAGTGATGTGATTTGTGTCATACAGGTGTGATGAAGTGAGTTCAGTCCAATAGGATGTCAGAATAGTATTTATTTGCATTTCTCATCCAACCACAATCAAACTCACTCTATCCATGGGCTCCATGTACCTGGATAGATCTCTATTTTTATTTATTTATTTCTGAACAATGAAAAGATGGGATAAAAACAAGTCAAAGTGAAATAGAAATGACATACTTTTTGCATTTTTAAAAAGTAAGGAGTAGAAAGTACAGATAATTGAATTGAAATGTAAGAAGTAGAAGTAAAAAGTAGTCCGAAAAATAATTACTCCACTAAAGTACTGTATAAATAACCAAAATTTCTACTTAAGTAAAGTAACAAAGTAGCTGTACTCAGTTACCTTTACAAATCAAATAAGACATAACCCTACAAGCAGAAACTGGCACCAGAGGTGTTGAGAATGAGAACGACTCAGTTATTATCACCTGACATAATTAGCTCGGAGTCTGTAAAACTGCCCGAGTGAAAATCATTTTTATTTTCTGTGGTCAGATGGTTGGTTGCTGCAGCCAGCTTGAAGTGGCTTGAAAGTTTATTTAAAATCTATTCATTGGTTCATGAGATATTTTGCTAACAGACAAACAGGATTAACTCCAACAGTTCATGTTGGGTTTAACCAACTAGCAATACAAAAAGAAAAAAAAATTGTATAGGTCTTCTGGACGGGTTCTTCTCTAATGAAACGTTTCGTCTCTCCTCCAAGAGACTTCTTCGGTCTGAGAGTTTCAGGCAAAATTCAGGCTTTTAAGCCCTGCCTCCATGTGACTGATACTCACATCACATGGCTATCGTTGACACCTAATTAACATCTATTGTTAACAGGGGGTGGAGTGATACTGGCAATAGCAGCACTGTAGGAGGGGGACAACTGAAAACGGAGGCCTCCACCTCTGTTTAATGACGGACGGTCTTTCTTCACAAAAATGTCTTCTTTTACTCCTCTCTCAAACCAACGTTCCTCCCTATCAAGAATGAGAACATCCTCATCTCTGAAAGAGTGACCGCTGGCCTGTAAATGAGTGAAAACTGCAGAGTTCTGGCCATTGGAATTAGCTCGTCTGTGTTGGGACATTCTTTTGAACAGTGGTTGCTTTGTTTTCCCGATGTATAACTGGTTGCAGTCCTCCTGGCACTTAACAGCATATACAACATTGCTCTGTTTGTGCCGGGGCACCGGATCTTTGGGGTGAACCAGCCTTTGCCGTAATGTGTTTTGGGGTTTGAAAGCTACTGGGACATCATGTTTAGAAAATAAATGTCTCAGTTTCTCCGAAACACCCGCAACATACGGAATAACCACTGGTTTGGGTCTGGGTTTGGGGTCTTCATTTTCACCTGAAGGTTGCATGGAGTCCTGTCTGTGTTTCCTGTCTGCTTTCAGGAAAGCCCAGTCAGGATAACCACACTGCTCCAGGACCTGTCGTGTGTGTGATTTCTCTTTCTGCCTGGCTTCTGGGTTTGTAGGGACACTGTCTGCTCTGTGGTACAGAGTCCTGATCATCACTCCTAACTTGTGTTCCAGTGGGTGGTGGGAGTCAAAACGCAAAAACGTCAAAAAGACCGTCCATCATTAAAC
The DNA here is from genome assembly GCF_001266775.1 of Austrofundulus limnaeus. Lineage (NCBI taxonomy): Eukaryota > Metazoa > Chordata > Actinopteri > Cyprinodontiformes > Rivulidae > Austrofundulus > Austrofundulus limnaeus. Next base: position 3,189,185 of record NW_013952403.1, on the reverse strand, counting down.
AGAGATGGAGGCCTCCGTTTTCAGCTGTCCCCCTCCTACAGCGCGGCTATTGCCAGTATCACTCCACCCCCTGTTAACAATAAGTGTTAATTAGGTGTCAACGATAGCCATGTGATGTGAGTATCAATCACATGGAGGCAGGGCTTAAAAGCCTGAATTTTGCCTGAAACTCAGACTGAAGAAGTCTCTTGGAGAAGAGACGAAACGTTTCATTAGAGAAGAACCCGTCCAGAAGACCTATACAATTTTTTTTCTTTTTGATTTTTTACCTGGATTACTGAGATGCATCAGGACAACTAGCAATATATTTAATAGCTAATGCTACTGGATCGGCTAATTATATAAAGCTAATTTTAAAGTAGGCCTATAAGGTCTCACACTAAACACTTCAAACATGACTAAAACTTAATTCCCAACACATAAACAAATGTGCTTAGGGATAACTCTCAGCTGCCACACAAAACATTAGATCAATATCTGTAAACTTGACTGAGTTATTGTCACTTTTGTGTTTGCGAACTGCCAGTTGTGGCAGCCATGTTGGATCATTTTGAAGCCATCTTGAACTGAACTGAAAGTTTTGCTAAAATTCGTCAGGTTCATTCAATATTTTTCTAACAGACACCCCAAATGTAGAAATTAAAATCTTACTTATAAACATGCATACAAAGTTCTCAACAACCAAGTTCCAGCTTATACTAAAGGTCTTATTGTTCCATATTTTTTAATGGAGCACTTCACTAACAGACTGGAGGTTTACTTGTGGTTTCTATAGTTCATAAACATAGGTTTCAGTTCTCGGGCTCCTCTCTTGCAGAACCAACTTCCAGTTTCAGTCAGTAAGGCTGATATTCTGTCTAAGATTTTGATTTAATTAATTAAATTTTATTAAATTTTAATTTAATTTAATAATTTTTTAAGACTTTCCTTTTGATATGTTTGGCTTCCTGAGTTATTCCTTARTTCTGCTGCTATAGGCTTAGACTGCTTGAGGATAAACTGACCACATTTACTCACTCTTCTCTACATATTTGCCGTCGTAAATATTTCTCTTAATAACATGTTTTTCTTTGTCTTTCAGTGGAAAATACACCTGGACCTTGTGTTTCTTTGTGTTTATTTCCTGTCCACCCAAACCCAGCAGGTCAAGGCAAGGGGCTCATCCCGAGCCTGCGACTTCTGGAGGTTATGTCTTCGGATGTCTCAGCTACCAAACACTAAAAGATTGCACACATTCCTCCATCTTTTTTTTTTTTTTGCCAGAGTATGATGGGAAATTATGGTGTAGCTGTTTTGGTCAAACCTAGAAAACATTAAAATGTGCAATCATTGAATATGACACAAATACAACCAACCTTTTTCAATTTTAAATAGCTGAAATTGCCATTTTGACCAGCCTTCACAGCATCATAGAGTCGACAATAGTTTATCAGTCTCCACATTGTTAGAACCACACATTATGGAAACTCACAGAAGAAAAGCAAGAGATTTTTTTACAACAGACCAAACAAAATTGTATCTGAAAACCTAATTATACATGCGAATTAACAGTAATTTAATATCAATAAGGTGAGGTTACTGTAACTTCATTTAGCTCTTACATAAAAAAAAAGACTTGTGATTAAAAATGATTGTTGGGGCAGTTCCTCTTCTGTCGGCTCAGGATGGGCAAGAAGCGAGAAAGCCTTGTTCCTGTTCCACTTACAAACTGCCCCCCAGAAATCTAAATTCTTACATTCCGTAAACGCGACAGGTCAACCAGGACACCGGCCTTATCTTCAACCCTTCAGGCTTCTGATTCTTTGCTTCAAGAGGTTTTTGATAACTTTTAAAAGTCTCATTCACAACAACAACAAAAACAGCCTCAGTACTTAAAAGAATGTGCTTGGGGACTTTTAAACAGTTTACAGAATGATAGAATCTAAAACTAAAATGGTTTTGTCTGTTGCAAATTTATAAACAGACATTCACACCTTTATTTCTCTAGGCTATGATGCAAAGTCAAATATATTTGTGATATATACATCATTTTCATAACAACTGAAGGGAACAGTTATTGGATTATTGGGTAGAATTGAAATGTGCCTGAAAAAAAATAATTAAAAAAAAAAACCCACTTTAAACATCTCCAGAACTAGGGGCTAAATTTGTCATCTCTGTTAAAGAGAAACTACAGAATCATAAATAACTGGTTCAAACTTAAGAGATATTCTGCTTTAAAGGTGTCGACCCAATATTAAAATCATGACCGCTGCTTCAAGGTTGATTTCACTTGTTGGAAAATAAATTTTAAAAAGTCTTTTGAGCTGCTGTTCTCTGATTATGTCACAGGCCAGACTGAGACGATCCAATGATTATTTCTGACCCCGGAGCCATCTGCCTATTAGTGACCTTAAATATAGATTTATTCTGAACCAAAATGAATACACCGGAATAAACAGATTTATTTTGTCATCTGCTCTGACTTTACATTCCAATCAGATGTAATCATGACACTGTGGGCATGAAGCCTGAGCAAATCTCAGCCACCCAGTATCTGGAGCCTCCCTCTGCCTTCTATCAGTCCTCCATTTGTTTAATATAATTATTGCCTTTTCTTGACTTACAGACAGCCTTTTCACAACTAAACTTCAAATTTTGTTCTCACACTTCCAGATGTACCCCCACTGTTTCCTGTAAGAATGATTAAAATCTGGATGCTTCTAAATTTCTAATCCCACACCCAAAACGTTTATCCATCATTCCAAGCTTTTATAATCCAGTCCAGCCCCGACCCACTGTTGTAACACTTCCTGCCATTGATAAAGTGAGTAGTTTCGCTCTGCTTTGCTGACATTTGTCACACACCTACATGAGACAGGTTTTTCCACAGCCTGTGTGATTGAACCGTACTTAACTTGTCCCACTGCGCCAATCACCGGAGCGCTTTATAAAGAAAGACGTGACAGGTGTTTGCATTTCAGTGAAATAGCTTTATTTTATTCCACGTGATAGAGCCTACACTTGTGTTTCATTAACTCTCCTTTTTATACACAAGATAGTAATAGTACATTATTCACACAAACGTTGCTAAACACGAGTAGACATCATATTTCAAATAGACAAACACAATTCAGAGTAGCACAAAGCTGTGTATTTAGTTAGTGACAATAGAAGAGCTGCTTATGAGAAAATGTTCTTATTAAACACTTAAAACTTTCAAATTCATCCTTTTAAACGCTGACATTTCAAAACAAGCAATGGTAAATGAGCGTTGTCTTTTGTTGTGCTCTGAATATTAGTTTGATTACGTTAAACTGTGTGTGTGTGTGTGTTGTGTGTGGAGACAGGGCAGCTTTTACCCATGAGTATAAACCAAACTACAGGAGAAAACATCACCACGGCGTAAATTGTCGCCCTTTATGCGGAGCCCAGGCGAAGACGCAAACAATAAATTAAATAAAATAAAACTTTCAACATGCTCGTCAGCGTCTGGAGTTTTGGTCAAGCGTACAACGTCATCTGTTAAGTTTATAAAATAAATAAATGCATAAAACCAACTGTCTGAAACAGGCAAAAAGCAACACAGTAAAGGATACTGCAACTAACGTCTCTGCACTTGTTTTTTTTTCTTTTTTTATTAAATAGCAAGGGTGTTAGTAAGCGCCAGCTGCATCTGAGGACATCTATCAGCAGCTCTACAAAACAACTAGTGAAGCCATGAACCAGTCAGCAGGCTCCTTTGATATTTTTACAACATTGTGGCTTGATTCAGTGCACGACGTGGTGAACAAACAAGCAAGGCATCTGTGTTCTTATCCATAGAAGTCCTGCATGGTGAGCATGCTGCTTGGTAATAGTGTAATCAACACAACGCCAACCGTCGGCGGCTACGTCACACGGCAGCCAGCGTGACGGCTCTCCATCGAAGTGAAAAAAATAATAAAAATAAAAAGAAATGGGCCTTTTCGTACCCAAACACTCCTAAGATGTGTTAGTATGTGTGCAGCAAAGTCAACATCTACAGCAGGTACAATTTATAATGCAAAGTTTAAGGTTAGTAACCGTTTTAGTTAATTCAGACTGACTTCCCTTCGCTTTGTATTCCCTTATTTGTTTTTGCAGCCGTTTTTGAAATGTTGACTGTTTGTTTTGTCACAACTCGTGTGTTTGGCAGCTTAACTCTAAAGACGTTTAAGTGACAGAGAGAGAGAATGGTTCCACTTATCCTCTTGAATTTCAAAAAGAAAACTCGACTCAAATGAGGGGATTGGGTTTCTCAAACAGGTACAGACTGACTGGCAAGACTTGGTCTCTACTTTCCTAAAGTGAGAGAGGAAATGTGAGAAATGAGCTTTCAGAGAGATCAAACATTTTCTGAAATAAAAAACACACACATCAGAGAAATTGAACCTCGTGCTCGTTTACATAACCCCAAGCAATTTAACTGTACAACAAGAGTAACAGCACTAAGAATCTGTACTGTGCAATAACTCGAGCGCTTAGCTATGTCGGTCTGCAGTCCTATATAATGCCATGCAACTGGATGAAAACAGATCGATTTAACTTATTCTCTGACTTAAATGTTTGCTTCGGAACTAATTTCCCCCCCAATGATAATCAGATTCAATACAGTAATGCACATCCACACGGTTACTTTGAAAAGTCACTGAGTTGGAAAGGAGGAAGAAAAAAATAAAGGAAAAAGACAAGTTCTCCATCACAGCAGCAGGATGCCATGGATGGAGAGAGTGGCCACTGAGAGACAAGCTGTTGGTGTTGGTTGGGGGGGCAGGCTGGGTGGGGTGAAGTGTACTAGCAGGAGCAGCTGCTCTCGGTTACAGTCATCTCTGGCTGCTTCTCCAATTTGATGTCGATCACTGAGGCAAGCTGAGTTAAGCAATATATTCAATGAGTTGCAAGATTCACTTCCATATTCTCTTTGGTTTCGTCAAATTATGTTATAGTGTTTCGTAGCTGAACTTAATTCCACGTCAGCGAACTAAACGGGCTTCAAGTCAGGGGACCTTTTAGGTATGCAACACTCCTCTCAACTGCTGTAGTAATTATCTACATTTTTATATGCTTTGTACAAAATTAATTGTTTGGTTGTTCCCACTCTTTAACACGAACCCTGAGCAGTTGTAACAGTAGACGTTATTTAATAACACATTTATGCATGGGGAAAAAATTATATGCAGAAAACGTTCACTCTCAGCTTCTGTAGTAGACAGATTTGTTGGTATCCTTAAACACCATTAATTCTTGCTTTATAGTCATGTTTCAAACTGTGTTTGATCCTAATTAGTATCCCAGGTGCCTTCAAGCCTTTCATCAGCTATTCAGCCCATTTAAAAGGAAACAAAGCCACTGAGTAGTTTAGGATGGTTGTGTGTCACACTGAACATGGTAGAGAAAGCAAAGGCCTGAGGAGCTCAGAAAAGACTACAGATAACCATGTCCAAAGGTACTACAAGAGCATCAGACTTCAGCTCACAATAATAATAACCTAAAACATATAACATTCAAAGCCAACCATTTATTATTATTATTATTATTATTGGATACCAAAAACTGATCCAACCCTTTATAAAAGTATATCAAGAAGTAGTAATTCAAAAACTAACACCAAAATGACTTTTTTGAGCTACACCTAGATCAGCAAATGTGAAGATTTTACCCATAAATCAACAACATGCAGGTTATTTCATCCTTTCAGTGTGGAGAAAGAAAAAGTACTTGGGTGAGTTCCCCCAGTGGCTGCTAAACCATTACAGAGTCCCCAGTTTTGTTTGGTCCAAAACTCTACATAATCTACTTATTGCAAGTTTTTCCTACAGAAAAACGTAGCGGGTGTGCACCGAAACCGAGTTAATTCAGAAATATTTCAGCTGAAAGCAACTTGAAAAGGATACTGTCCTCTTTGTTTTTCTCTGGTGTGCTGTCCATCCCAGGCAATGCAGCTGCAACACGTCGGAACAGCTGCGAAACAAAATAACAGCATTAAACACATCTTCAATTTGTCCTTTCTTATAATGTTTACTGTATATATAAAACTAAATGCTGTCAACAGCTGAACTTTATGCTCTTACTTCTTCCACTACATTACATTTCTTAAACATATACAATTAAAACTCAACCAGATTAGCAATTTGGGCAATTAAAAAAAGGTGTTTTAAAAACATTTCTTCGCATCGAATCACTACAGAGATGTAACCTACCTTATTGATTTTTAACAACTCATTTACTAGCTAAAATTTGTTATGTTAACACAACAGTGGGTAAAACAAGTTACAAACATTACAACAGTAAGAAGTAAGACTTTTTCATGATCAGTAACGGTTTTAAGTTTGGTCTAGATGTAATTACATCAATATAGTAAAAATCTATACTTTCTTTTTAATAAAGTTCAACAAGGTTTCAACTATGACTGAACAAGATTAAAATTGGTATAAAAAGTTGAAAATAAGATCCAACATTATGGTAGTAATGTGTAGGATATTTGTTTAGATTCTCACAAATTGACCATAAAATCATGTTGATCCTCCAGGAATCCAACATGTCTTTGCACTTAGGTTGTGTTGTCCTCAACACAATCAACAAACACACACAAATCTGAATATTTCTCACTGTACATTTGTCATGAGTTGCTGCTCTTCTGGTAACCAAGTTAAAACATCCCAAACACAAGCAGCATGAAAACAAGTTAACTCCATTCCTGGTTGATTAAACAGCATACAAAGAGGTTGCCAACCTCTTCTACACAGCAACTATATTACATTTCCAAAACACTAGGATGCTGTGTGAAACACTTCTTATTGCAAAACAAAAATTATAATCAAATATGGCTCAAAACTGAAGCCTTGATTTGACCCAATGGCAGCGCAGTGTTTTCAAAGGTGTTTCTGTGGCATTTAAATAAAAAAAAATTGGAGTTTGCATATAATTAAAGTTTTATTTTATTTCTATTCACACAGCCTCCATCTGTTTTTCTTTTTGGTAAATGGCATAATAGACAGAAAAAAAGGTGAAAGCTGCCAAAGTTGTGATGGATCAAATGAAATGCAGAAACAAATGCTGTAGCAGAAATCGTGAGCGGTACAAGTGGAATCACTGTAAAAGGTTTAAAAAACAAAAACCCGTGTGGGTGAGAAAGAGAGAGCATTACAAAGTCAAGAGTTCAAAGGGAGAAAGGAACGACAAGTCGTGACGAGCCACAAAAGAGCAAGGAGTGGGAGAAAAGGGTGAAACGTGGTCTCTGAAGGTAGAATTAGCAGAACTACTCTGAGAAAACAGACATGCTACCTGTTTGACATTGTAGCCAGTCTTTGCGCTGGTTTCAATGAACATGACATTCAGTTCCTTAGCTCTCTGCTCGCCCTCCTCCGTGGTGATCTGTCTGCTCCGGTGGAAGCAGAGGGGGGGAGAGATGGACGAATAGAAAGGTATGGGAAGAAACATTGCAAAGAGGACAAGCCATAAGGAGATGGGAAGAAATGGACAAAGGAAGAAGGACAAAGCTTAACATAGAATTTTTGCTTTGGGTGAAAAAGAGGTTAGTTCACAACTTGGACAGAGAAGTAGACAAAAGGGAGAAACTGCTGTGTTGAATAAAGAGCAGGAAATCAACTCCACAGGTAATTCATTGAACACCCATAAAAAAATTAAAAAGTATACTGAAAGAATTCTTGGCTCCACATCCAAAAGGGGACCTTCCTGACCTAAAAGCCATTCTGACCTGTGCTGCACACAGGATCATTAATCTCTGTTACACCTGCTGCTGTTGAACACCAACCTGCTTGACGTTATAGCCAGCCTTGGCACTGGTCTCTATGTACATCACATTGAGCTCACGAGCTTTCCTCTCGGCCGCCTCAACAGAAACTTGCCTGCCACGGTCCCACAGGGAGAAGAAGGCGGGGAACAAAAAAAAAGGGGTGAAGTGTTCAGGAAAACATAAATGTACAAAAAAAAAGAAAGCAAGAAAATCTAAGTGACATGAATTAAAAAAAAAACAGACAAGAAAATAAAAAAGGCAACAATAAAATGGGGGGTAAAACAGAAATATGTTCTAATTATAGAAATAAAAATGTTTTAACCAATAATAAGATGGAAGTATGCAACATAACGATGAATGATAAAAGCCAAAGTTGGGTGAGATGTACTGAAGGGAGAAAACACCGGGACTCCAGGCTTTGGCAAAGTTTATAAACTACGCTAGTGGTGTCCTGGGACTGATACCAGCCTCAAGTACTTGTACTCATAAAAACACAGCGATACTTTGGACCAATAGCACTTAAACATGTCCGTATTTTCAAGACATTGCAAGAGAAAAACAGAAAATGTTAGGACAGCTGACTGTTTGCTTTATTTTTAATAGAATAAACGTGTTTCTAAAGTCTGTGTGTAATGTTCAAGTACTGACTCTTTAACTACTTGGTATCAGTACTCAGTATCTGCAAAGACTTGCACTAAAATACCTGTAGTTGAATTGGAAATAACACAATTAACTACAACACTTGAATGGCTTTAAATGTTGTAACAACATGCCAAAATTATTTTTAGATGTTTTTTAACAGAGTAACCCCCACAAAAAAATCCATTTATTTTCACACAGCCCTTTACCTTTTATCCGCTAAGTCCGTTTTATTTCCAACAAGCATAATGATGACGTCACTCCCTCTCTCTGTTCTAACATCATCAATCCATTTTGATGTTTGCTGGAATGAATTAAGATCTGTAAATGAAAACAAAACAAAAAATGATTGTCAAATCAGTCACTACAGTCAAAAAATACATGATTTTATAAGGTACAATTTAAAAAGTATGTCTTGACTAATTTCATGACAAAGTTCATTATGTAAGCTGGAAGTCGTGTTAGTAAGGCAGAAAATTTCTATAAGGAAGTTTGTAGTAGGAAAATATATGGGGAGAAAGCAATGAGAGACTGCGACGGAACAAAGGGCAAAACTATTTCTTTCCAGTTGTTCCAAGACAGCTGCAGGAAAGTTGTAAGTACAGCCCTGACTCACTGGTGATGTCATAAACAACCACAGCAATGGTAGAGTCACGGATGTAGCTGGGAATTAGGCTACGAAAACGCTCCTGTCCAGCAGTGTCCCAAAGCTGGAGCCGGACCTGAGGATTGGAACGTAGAAGAGGACAAAAAGGGGTAAAAGATAAGGAGGAGACAAGAGAAAGAAATAGAAAGTGGAAAACAAGACAGTTTTAAAAGATCTGCAAGCAAAGCAGCCAAGAAAATAAAACTGCCTTTTATGGAGGAACGGGAGAAAATCATTTAGGTGCAGAAAGCTCAGGCGACGACTGTTATGCGTACAAGACTTGTGAAAAGAAACCCTGCTGAATTATGGTTTAGGCAGTTTCAGAGAAGTGACGCTGATAGATATTTGTCTATCAGCTTCATTCGTGACAGCATTTAGGAAGTACAGAGCCCTTTGGACAGTAGTGCCAGAACAATGCTTTTATCACCACTACAGCTGATGTAAACAGTCCTCCCATGCCGTTTAACAGGGTTTGTTGCACCGCTAAATGCTAGGATTTTTGCCCTTCCATGTAGTAAGCGAAGGACAACAAGGAGAGGCAAGGCCATGATACCTACTGGCTATGTCATAAACCACCACAGCGGCAGCTGAGTCGCGGATGTAACTGGGGATGAGGCTGCGGAAACGTTCTTGTCCGGCTGTGTCCCAGAGCTGCAGCCGAATCTGTGGCCAGCCATGATACAAATGTGGGACCATGGAAAGTGAGCATTTCAAGATCAAGCCAGGGGATGGAAAGGAAAACATAATTTTGACAAATAATGATGGGAACTAAAAAAACTATCACTTTTTTTTTTTATTAAAAATGAATGGCAAATCTAAGACAGTGAAAAACCACAATGTGAAATGATGAGAGGAAATTAATTGGTGACTACACAAAAAGCAGATGCGTGCCTTTCTAGCAGTTTCATAACTTGACTTAAAGAAATGATGAATAGATGCTAAAAAAAATATGGGGCTTACCGTGCGATCTTCTAGGTACATGGTTTTTGACAAGAAGTCGATACCAATTGTTGCCTGTGAGAAAAAAAAAACATTTTATATGTGCTTGTTTTTTCTACAGCATATGATTTTGTATAGGATCAAACTGGACCAAATCATGCGTTAAAAACATACTTTTTGGATCTGACAGCAGGGGAAGTGAAATCTTTCTCCACGTGTTAAGTGATTCATTATAAATAACTTAAAACATTTTTACATTTTAACTTGGCTTATCTAGATACAGTTTTTATATTAAAACATACTGAGCTAGAGGTCTGAACAATGCCTAAAATAATTAATTACAGTTTAAACATGTTACAAATTTCACCTGCATTAAAAAGCAGTGGGCATGTTATATCCGAACACCCATAAACACTTAGGAGATATAGTTTTTCTTTATAATAATTGTATTTTTACCTGGTAAGTGTTGTCAAAACTGTCATACATAAACCTGGTAATGAGTGAGGTCTTCCCAACTGTATGAAAAAAAAAAACACAGCACCACATTAGTAACATTATATTCCATTAAGACCATTAACTGCAGTCAAATTAAATACCGATATCTCCACTGATAATCAGTATAGTCAGGAAAAAGCTAATCTCAGTGACATCATGGGGAGTATACTAATATGATGCAGTGTACAGCTGAACCCACACGCTGAGTTGGCAATAAGGGTGGAGCCACGAAATTTTTAGAAAATTTAAAATGACTGCATTGTTGTAGCCCCATTTCATCCGTGATACGAGTCTTCTACGATAAAACCCACACACGTTATTTAGACACAGCCTAAATTGACAATCAATGTTCACCGGTCTGAAGATGATGACTTTAGGCCAACTAGTCAGGACTCAGTAGCCGACGTGGCTCTCAATGATGCTACTAGCTAACAGGCTACGTGCTAACATGGCAGCTCAAGAAAGTAAAGTTACCTTCCCCAGACGTCCATACAGCCTTCTCACATGAAACATATAACTCGTTAAAATATTACCGGTCACATAAATGCTCATACGTACACAGTTTATGTAAATATTCGGTAACATTTCGTAGCACAGGTAGCTAATTGATAGTTACAAGTAATGCACAAGCTCATAGGGCTGAAAAGCCTCAATAACAGTTTTCAATGCTTCATATTGGCAGCTAATCAACCAGCTATGTCATTAACAACTGGCACAAGTGAAATGTACAAAAATCTGGGTAATTATTATCGGAATGAACGGGTGTTTGGCTAGCTTAGCTAGCAGCAGGTAGCTAACTTAACGGTGGCTACAATCAATGACATCATCGTCAACATAGAAACAATAAATAGTCAGATAGTCTTCATCGGACATTTCTCTCTCAGACACGTTTATTTCAACACTGGGACACTAATATCTTACCGAATATCACTGCTAGCCACTGACATCCACTAAAGAATTTAACCCTAGCTAAGTGGATGCGAGCTAACACGGGAAGCTAAGGCTAATCTCGACACTTTCCTAAATCGGACAATATTTTAAAAAAAATGTTTAAAGATAATTCGAGACTATCTTACCACTCTGTTCACCCAGAAAAACGAGCTTGAACTTTCTTAAAGGGTTGCCAAACTCTACACCGCCGGTCGTGGTTGACATTTTGTGTAAAAATGCAGAGCTAAAGCAGCAGACTCCCAGCTAATGTGATGTCTAGACCGGAGAAAACCGAGTCTCTGTAGCCTAATGACGCTGAAGTTCGTCTGTGCTTTGACTGTTGGCCAAAGGACAATTTCACTGCTGATCTGCGTCTACACATCTTGACTTTCAAAATGCTTATTCTGTTAGTTTAAAAACATATGGGCTATTTCAATGCATTTATTTTCTATAACTTTGTGGTTGTTGATCTGGCTAAAATATAGTGAAACAGCCCAATTTAAAAAAAATCACAAACAAAATATTATATCGTAAACCTTGTTTACAATAAACCACATTTAGTGAAGTATAATTCATCTAGTTTTGAATCAGTACTACTCAGGTAGTCCAGTTAAAAAAATAAAAAGTTAAGCAGCCCTTTACTAAACTTTGAAAACGGAACCCAACTTCACCGTCGGTTCAGCCTTTGCAAGTCAGCGCTTTTGTTTTCTTACTTAACTGCAGAGAAATAGCGCAACCAAGGGGAACAACTAAGTTATATTCCTTTACTGTAACGTTCACAGCACGAAGAATGTACATTTTACTCAAGCAAATTCATCATTGGGGGGATTAGGCATCTAAATGTCTGGTTTTATTTTCCTTTTGAAAAACTTTTCTTATTTAACATTCAGTAAATGAGGACAAGATGATCTGTGGGGGGTTTTATTTTCAAGATATTCATCCAACACAAGTAAGTTCATTCATCTTTTCCTCAACACTCCAAAGACACAACAATCAAGATTAAAGATAAAAGAAAATCAAAAATTTTAAAACACTTTGCACAAAGAATATTCTATACTATAAACCATTTATTTTGACAAATATGCATATTTAGATATTTCTATGACAGAGCTCACAATTTACAATAAAAAACTATACACAGGGGAATGAAGAACATATAAGTGTTTGACTTTGTGTGTGTTCTTTCTTGGTGTTGAGTTCCTTTGTATTCTTTGCCAAACGGGTGGTACTTTTCTCATCACTCAATGGGGTCAAATATGACATCTGTCCTGTAAAACAAAAGGGCAGACAAATTTCACACCAGGGAAATACAGGCTGTCCACTTACAACTGCCTGACTGTTGGCTTCAACTTGAATCAAAATGGTCATTACAACTTATTAACATAAAAATACAAAAATATGTATAGCTAAGTGAATTTGACAGATATTGAGCTAAAATTTGTTGTGGTAGTACGTCCTCAGTCTGACTTGACCTCATCTGAACTAAAGAGTCTTTTAATGCAACTGATCAAACACACGATTATCAAAGAGAAATGTAACATTATTTCACCGTGATCACTAGCAAGTTTTTGTACTTACACTTCTGCTCATTGTTCACCAATGGTGCGCAGCAGATAAACAAATAGTGGAAAATTATTGGATCAGTCAAATAAAATGTATTAAACTCATATATTTACTCAATAAAAATACATCTGAGGAAACACTTTCATGGTGATGTTTTGCCGATATTCTTACTAACCTGCAGGTTTTGGGCACATCAAAGTCAACGGCAGCTCCACTGCAGCATCGCTGAGATGGGAAGATTTTATTGTTAAAAATGTTTTTGAAACATAATTCATGTCTTGTTAACGAAATTAAAACATGACAAGAGAAAATCAGTTATATTTACCTTCCTGTTAGACCACCCAAAAGGCTGAGGGAACAAAAGAAAAAAATATTAATGATGAGACAAGCTGAGGAATGATTGCACATTTTGTTTTCAATACATATTTCATTTTGGGCACAACTTTACCCTCCACTAGACGTCGACACGTTAACCTTCACTTTGTAGGAGACAATGATTCCCAGCATCTCCTTATCTCCTTGACTCCTGCGAGGAGATGAGAATAGTTTATCTGTCAGAGCTGAAGATTTATCTAAGTGGATGACACAACATTTATAGCTGCAGGAATGCCTCTCACTAAGAGGACGAAAACCTGTCCTGGTTGCATTGTAAGCTCTTTGGTTCAAGAGAAAGTAGGTTGTCTTACAGGGTGGTGGATGCCAAGTTGGTGTCCTCGTCTTTTAGTCGTCCATCTATAGCGATGCCTCGCTTGTCTTTGTTGCTGGCCAGTAGGGGAGTTACCTGGAAGGACTTCTCAAATGTAGAGTTTGCACCCACAGTCTCGCTGAGCGTTGAAGGGAAAAGAAATGAAAAATAATACACAATTAACCATTATTTATGGTAATTTACTCCAGTAATACATACTTTAGTTTAAAAGTTGAGTGTAGCACTTTGATGATGAATATTAAATATAGATACAGGGGCATGTAAAAGATTTGTTTATAGGTTGGAAAATCAGTTATTTAGTTAAAAAGGAAGAAAGTGTAACCTGGTCAGCCATTTTTATTTGATATAGCAAGAAACTTACTCAAACTCCTCAACGCAAACGTCCCTGGTGTATGTGTCAGATGAGTAGAGGACAACATTTGCTAGCTGAACAACTAAAAACACATAAAAAAGTTAATTTTGGTTCCTATATCAATATATATATCCACATCTTCTTTTTCATTTCTTTTAACATTACTATCTACAGCAGGTAAGATGATAACTGTTCATGACCTTTCCACATAACCCCAAGCAAAATAAATGAACTATCTCTTTAGTTTTATCTTGTTCCTTACCAGAAATTTTGATTTTCTTTATTATTTTTGCAGTTTCATTGTTGACTTTCACAATGACCTTGATTGGGTCTCCATGATAGTAAATCTAAAAAAAAAAAGCATTGATCTGTTTTGGTAATTCAGCACCATCATGCCATTTTCGGAGTGCACTGATGAAAAGGTTTCACCGAGCCAGACGTACCTCTTTCTCAAGAGAGGCCTCCACGGAAATTGGTTTGTCGCTCATCATGAACTGCTTCGATATCTCAGCTTTAGGTCCGGCTTTGTTAGCCGGTGCAAATTGTATCTTACGAATTATCAGACGGCACGTGTCCCTGCAAGCAAAACAAACAGCCAACCTCTGCATTTATCTGATTTGGCTGAAGATGCCACACATGATTGTCAGTTTTCAAATTAAAGTTTGATTCTGTCCAGACCTACTTTTTGTTGATAGCTTCATCTGGATTGTGAGGTTCGTTGGCAATAAATGCTTTAACTTCAAAATCCACTCCACAAGCCTGCAACAGGAAATTATGTATACAGTATATAGGTGCTGTATAGGAAGTTAAAGGGTTCTGTAATGATACCTTTCCACGATCATTTGGTCCAGGCTGTAAGGAGACTGAGCATGGGAGATTTGTTGGCATCTGAAACATGTCAAAATAAAACCAGCTGATATTATAATCAGTCCTTAATTACACTGAAACTAGACTGAAAAGCAGAATTTAGTTGGTTTTATCAAAAACAAACAAACACAAAAGATAGTCCTACCTGGAAGGAGAAGGGACATCCCTGCTCGCCAACTTTTTTCAGGAGGGATTCCTGCATTGGCGTTTTCGTCACACTCCCATTTGTGGCGGGATAAATCTGAATGTGTTTGATCCAAATGTCTCTCCTGAAGGACAGACCGATGACGTCCAGGTCGTCACTTCCATAACGGAAGGCACAAGCGAGGTAGACAAATACTGCAGTGGAAAATGTTGTTTTATTACTCCACAACGGCTGAATTATCACTGACAATATGTGAACAAAACAAAAGTACCTTTTCTGCCATTAAGACCAGAAGGATCCACTTTAACTATCCCATCTATTAAAAGAAAAATCACTCAGATTTATTGAAGTTTACAAAGCTCACATAAATATAAAGGATTACAATCAACCCACCGACTATGTCCACAGCATCAACATGGTCTACATAGTCTCTCCTCCCCAAGTACAGGGCAATCTAAAGGAAATGAAAGAAAACTGTTACGCCCCTAAACAAACATCTAATAACTTTGGAAGTTATATCTGGATGAGGGGAGATAAAACTGTATTTCCTGTGTAAAATAGAAATGACTTACAGTTCCATTCCCACTGGTCTTCTTAAAAACTCTGCACAGAAAGACAGGAGGAAAAAAAACAGACATTTATCAGAACTGTTCAATCCCTGAGCTTTATTGCGCATTCTGTAAACAAAACCGTAATCCCTGGCTGTGTTTGCTTCTTTCATGTGGCGGCAGAGTAATCCTGTTTAAGCCTTCGATTTGTCTTGTAAATCTCTTTTCCAAGATTAAATCCACATAATCCAGCCTAATAAGGGGTTTTTCAGTATGCCTTACAAATGTGTGTAAACGAATGAAGGTTTTACGAGAGCCGTAATGGAAACATTTCATTTAACTTGTTTCTAGGTCATTTTTTAACCTTGTTATATTAGCTGGGTTTTTTTTTTTACGTCAGCTGACAAATAAAACAAAGAGTAAAAATAATAATAATAATTGATTTAAAAGACATTTAATTGAAACATGCAAGAAGATAATTAATCTTGAGGGGTTGTTTAATTTAAAGCAGCACTCTTGCAGTGGTGAGGAATGAATTAAAACAAGTTTAATTCATTTCTTTTTGTTCTTGTTTCAGACAGCTGAAATGAATAATTTATGAATGCATATGTTACAAATCAGCTCTTACTGAAGAATTTTTCATTAGTTTAATAAAAAATGTGACTTACTTTGACATAATGACAGCAGTTTTGGAGACAGTCTGAAAAAAAGGTTTAATTGTTAATATGTGGCCTCCTGAAAATATTTTTGTTTAGTTGCATAGGTCAGGTATCTCTTCTATTAAACAGAAAACCATCTTGATACTGTTCATTACTGACAAGTTACTAATAAATCAGCATAATT
The DNA here is from genome assembly GCF_001266775.1 of Austrofundulus limnaeus. Taxonomy (NCBI): domain Eukaryota; kingdom Metazoa; phylum Chordata; class Actinopteri; order Cyprinodontiformes; family Rivulidae; genus Austrofundulus; species Austrofundulus limnaeus. Next base: position 3,172,756 of record NW_013952403.1, on the reverse strand, counting down.
TCTTGTTTCTAGAAGTGATTAGACAAACATTCCTTTAGAGTAACAACAACTAAACTAAACTAAATACTGATTCTCTGCTCTGCAGTAGCAACTGTATTATAATGTTTAATTCTTGATGTCCCGTTCACTCACCACCGAGCTTTGAGTTCCTCAGTTCTCTCTGCCGTCTTTTCTAATCTGTCGCTGCTGATGGAGAGCGAGTACCGGTCACCGCCTTCTGCTATAGCTTTTATACAGTGACCCCCCCGCCAGCTTCAGAGCCCTCCTCTCAGTTTATACATAGCCTGGACGGTGGCTGTTTTGGGCTCCAGCGTGGTTAAAAATAATGTTTTGTTTGCATCTTTACAAGAATAATCTCAGAGCTAAACTTAGTTTTAGATTAGGGATTAACTGATGCCTGGGTTCTGTTCCAAAACTTTGGCGATTGTTGTATTTGTGTGATCTTATTGTTTTTATTATCATTGTTTGTTTTCATCTAGAAAATTACGAATTGAACTTGTACCAGGAAGACTGTGAACCACAGAATATTTGTGGCCCAAACTGGTTTACATCAGAAACCTGCATTTTCAACAGCTGTGACCTTATTGTGAAGGAAAAACAGGCAGACAGACAAAAAGGCACAAACTTGGAAACAGTTCTTGTTGCCTCCAGGATGATGTTTTTACTGATTAATTGTGGACTTTAAAAATGGTGCAGCTACAAATACTTTTCACATCTCTGTTCTTGTATTTTTTATACAAAGAGAAGGAACAGTGCTCAACGATGATAATCATGATAATTATCCATATTTTTAACATAATCCTAATTTCCAAATTAAGTTGAAAAACATGGCTCAATTGTATAAAAACTTGACATTTTTTGGTCTACAGATGTAAAATATTTTGTGAAATATTGACTCAAGTAGTTAAAGTATACGAAACATTCATGAGCCTCACTCACTTGAAAGAATTACCAAGATTTGGACGTATTAATAGATTAAGTTAGCAGATTATCTTGTGATTAACTTGCAGGATTTCTTTTCTCATAGCTTAGACTGGCGTATTAGCTGGATTTGAGTTGTTGTGGAACAGCAGAACAGCAGATGTCTCCCCTATCAGTCTGGATTTACGGACGATTTGCAGAAATCCAAGTAACCTGTTGACCTGTTTTTGTCCAAGTAACCAGGATTTACAGCTAGCATCAGTGCTAATACAAGTCTGGTGTTAAGAGTTTAAAGACGTTCAGTTGATCTCTGATGTTTCCTGCATGTTATATTTTAAACAAATCATGCCTGTATTTGTTAAACACAGTGGAACAAATTTCTGAAAGTAAGAACAGAATATTATAGGAGAGACGGTAAATTGTTTGAACAGAGAATGAACTTTACAGCTCGTTTCTTTTTTAGATGTGCTTTAATCACGCAGAGCTTAAATGAAAATCAGTTTATCTTTTTTATAAGAAGGATGAAAAATGAAGTGAAACCGTAGACAAATAGACTCTACTTCTTTTTCTGAATCTGCCATTCATCTCATAGGTTCTCACGATCTGACCATTATGAGTAATGATTTGAGTTCTGGGAATGGGTTGGGCAGTGTTTCTCTTTGTGTGGGACTGTGCTGTGTTTTTTCCCCTCATTTAGAAGAAGCAAACCCCACAAACAAGATAAAGCAACAAAGGAAATCTTTCACGTTTTGTTTAAATTTAACTCAGCAGTTCAATTCTGTTCAATCAACCTCATTTATCAGCGAAACTCCAGTATCTGAACAGACTCACTACAAGATAATCCATGCTGTAAAATCCCATCTTTTTCCTTAGCCACTAGTAGCTGATTGATTAATGAGACGGGGGTGATTGGTACTTTGAATGGATCTTCACACCTCGACAGTTACAGTTAATGAATCTGGTGTGAGATTGGGCTGTCCTCACTTTAAGTGTCACATCGGGACAAAGTTTGTGATCTCTTTAAAGCTGCAGCCCTGGTGTGTGTATCGCTGCCGGATCATCAATCAGGAGAGTAATCTGTCTGGGTTAAGGTTCTCCTGCTTGATCAGCATCAGTCTTCCTCTGAGTAAACCCCACAGAGTGGCAGTAGAAAGGTTTTCTGTCAGTGGCATCCTTTTAAAAAGGTCGAAATTTGAATAACTCAGTCCAACTACCTCCATGTCCTCACTCTAACTGCATCCATATGTCTCCTATTTGTCTTTTCCCCACTGTCCCTCCTCTAGACATGACCAAACCGTCTCAGTCTGGTGTTCAACCCGTGCTGTACCTGACTTCCTAATCTTATCCATCCTTGTCACTCCCAAGGAGAACCTTGATTTCTTCAGCTCTGCCACTTCCAGCTCTGTCTCATGTCTTTTTGTCCATGTCTCCAAAGCAGACTGGTCTCGCCACTCTCATAAAGCTTATCTTTGACCCTTGCTGCCACCTTTTTGTCACAAATCACTCCTGAAAACCGTTCCCCATCCACGCCATCCTGCTTGAACTCTGTTCTTTTTCTCGTTACCACATGCTTTTATGGACAGTCAGCCAGTCCTTTATTTCAGTACTCTCTTTGGTAAATAAATGATAACAAACCAAGAATCATTGATAGGCAGGCTTTTGACTGCTCCTTTTCACAAAAAAGATATAGTAATAAATAAATAAATCCAAGTCCAGTTTTCTTGTTACTAGTAAAACCGACTGCATGTTCAAAAGGATCCAGGGGTAATCCAGGTCTCCTCGTGACAAACTGTCTAGTACAAGTTTTTGTTTGACCACTTCCCAATGCAGAACAACAAAGACCAACGTAAGCCCCTTAGGGTTAAGCTGGTGCCGTTTTAGGCAGGTGCTTTATGTAAACCGCCAGGATTTTCTCTTGATGGGACTTCTCTTTGTGCATTAGGGCTTTATGTCCTTACACCTCCTCTTAATGGCACAACATATTGCTAAATCGAGACTGGGCAGACAACTGACATCGAGCTACTTGCCGCAGCATTTACCGTCAAAATGAAATCAGTGTAAGCATGAAATTTCTTGGTGTATTTGTACTTTAATATGGAATGTTAAGTTTAAATCCATTGAAACAGACACTTCAGTATGACCTTAATGAACTCAGTAGTTAACACCACCTTTGTTCTGCAAATTCCCCTCAGAAGATTTAGTTTTAGCTGAGTTTTCGCCACTATAGGCTACTCTTTTTCAAAAGAACTGGTAACTGTTGAATATTACTGCCATTAAATAAAATGACAGCTATTAAAGAGCAGTTCAGATCTTTAGAGATGGGTTTCTAAATAGCTCTTTAAACAGCCTCGGTTAAGGGAAACAGCTGAATTCTGACCAGATTGACAAGAACAGACAGATATCTTAGCAGATTGCTGTCATCCTAAAACTTCAGTGTCAAATATTCCATAATAGCTCACAAGAACATAATTTTAAAAACTTTTATATTGTCAATAATGTTTGAGTTGTGTACTAAATCTGGCAGGAATATAATATTCTGACAGACAGTGACCCAGACCACACTGGAAGTGTTTCAGCTGTAGTTCTAACTAAATACAAATGCATGGATATTTGTTTCTTGTAAATATTCTTACAATTTTATGTTCATATAATTGACGGCAATATAAAGGTTAAATAGTGTTAGGGTGAACCATTATGAGACTTTTAAGACTGAAGCTGTTTTAAGTTAGCAGCGATCCTCTGGTCTTCATCACTGTTAAAAGTTTCACCCTTGTTTAGTTATCCGCACTTATTACTTCTCTTTAACACAAAGAGCTCTGACAAGTTTTGGATTTTTAACTCAACTTGATGAGTCTTAAAATATAAAACTTATAGTTATCCATTGTGTTAACTATTTGAGAAATTTGTCAGATTTGTAAGTGTTGACTGAACTTTAGTTTATAAGTCACCAGTTGAAAAAAAAGGAGAGGGAAAAGTTGGGAAAGTAAAAATTAAAGTTATTCAATGCGTTGACTATTTGGGAATTTGTGTGATTTGATTGAACTTGGGTTTGAAAGTCATCAGTTTTAAGAATAACACCATGCAGTGTTGAAAGCAGTATTCAGAAAAGTCCTGCCCTCTTCCACCTCATGTCAGACAGACCAGTATTTACCCAGCATTCCTTGCTGAGAAATCATACAGAAATGATGTGTTTGCATGTTTATGACCATTAAAGACGTTCATGAGAGCAAAAATGAGTTGTTCTGGTTAGTTTTCTTGTTCAGTTTTATCAAGTTGTTCAACTTTAAGTTTATGTTATCGGCCAAAAATCGATACCACGAGTGAGAGGTGTGTCCTGATGTGTGAAGGGTGACTCCATTAAACTTTTCCATCAAATTCTGATCAGCGTTAATGCAACACTACAAAGAGTTTAATATTAATTCTGAGTGTTAAATTTACTCTCAAATATATGGTGTATTGACACCTTGTGGTATAAAACTTTCTTAACACCATCTATCATGTAAGTTGAAACAAATTTGAAATTTAAATTGTCTTAACTTAAAATATGAAGTCACATTGTTTTAACTCAAAGTAGTGAGTTACTTAAACACAGAAATGTGTTTGTTCAACTATCTAAGGAAAGTTTATCATGTTGATGATGTTTAAAGGCACAGTGTGTAGGATTTGCTGTTTTCAGCGACATCTAGTGGTTGAGTGGTTGAGTCATCCTCCCTGGTCCTCCCCCCACCCCCACCCCCCTCTTCCAAACACAAAGGAGTTCCTACGGTGTCTCTCAGGTGTCAAAAACCTTTGWTAATTCCAACCRCGATGTCTACCAGCAGCTTCAGGGCTAGTGATGTTTCAAGTGGTAAGATTATGAGCTTTAATAAGTAAAATTATCCCAGCTACAATGACAGACAACAAATATTACATTTATAGTATTACAACTGAAACCGTTTTTGATGCCACCACCGCAGTTTGTCCTTCATGAGCCTTCGTAGACAAGATGGCGGTTGCCTGTGTGGTGACCCGCGACCATGGAGATATAAACAGCTTTTCATAAGGTCAAAATAATAAAACAAGGTCTTTGTCTGCAATGATTAGACATGTTTTTTTATTATTGTCATTAGTGATTATCTCAATTTCAGCTAAAAGAATTGACAAAATTCTACACACTGTGCCTTTAATTTTTAATTGTTTCAACTCAGTCTTAAGTTAAAACAACAGTCAAATCAACTTTGACAGCTTAAAAAACTATTTTGACACAACAAAAACAATGTAGTGCAATCAACTTTTTAACTTTCGACTTCTGAGTTGAAACAACGATATTCCTCAAGTTGAGTTAACATGCGTTTTTAAGGCAGTGGACTTTCATTTGCAAGTTTAACTGACTTGAAACTTCTTACAGTGATCCATCTCTGACTAGCTGTTTGCTCATCAACTGATGTGCAGCAAATTATTTTTTCCCAAGTTTAAAGACCTGTGGAAAAAAACTCACTTGGGCTGCCTGTATCTGTGATCTTGTTCTTTCGGTCACTATCCAAAGTTCATCGTCATATGTTCATAACCTTTCTCCAAAACCTCCTTTAAGACATGTAAACCACTGAAATAGAGACAGGGTGGACAGTCTTATTGACCCTGTTAGACATTTTTCACATGATACAAAAGCGTGTACTGTGTGAGCAAAAGATAATTTGCTAAATCCTAATTATCACCGTTGTCATTTCTGCAGAACAGCCATGTAGCAGGAGTAAAATTAAAATTCAACCTCTCAGTCAAATGATGCACACGGCCCCTAACAAACTGAAGTCATCACAGACAGGGTTAGGAAGAGGCATCATCAGATTGGGATGGTCTTGCGTTTATTTGTTTTATGGCGTCTGTGGTTGGTGGTGGGCAAATTTCTGCTGAGTCGTGAGAGGCAGAGCAGTAAATGTGGGCCCGAGCAGCTTTCCACATGATTTTATGCTCTGCTAATGGAGTAGGAGGGGACGTAGGAGGGCTGAACGAGGAGGACAAAAATAAGAAAGTTAGGGATGATCATAACCATATGGAGAGGATGTTTTGCTGAGAGGGAAAGACTGAGTAAGAGCAGAAGGGAGCAGAGTGTGACGAACTGAACAAAGCTTCTTGACTTGAAGGGCAGAGTCAACATATATGTCAGCAAAGCCTAAAGTGTCTGAAGATAAAAGTGTTTACTAGTAAGAAGAGGCAGAGGAGTTTCCAAATGTGACTGGACTTGTAAGTGTCGACTGTTTTTCTTCTAGAACTCAGAGGAAAGAGCCAGAGAAGAATGGAGAGGCATGCAGGAAGGAGCAGCAGGCAGGAGACGAGAGGCTGAAAGAGGAAGTTTTTTGCATTTCACGCACTGTTGGTGCCGCTGAGCCCCTCGGACGAATTCTCCTGGCTTGGTTGGTCCCACATCTGGAATGTCGAGTCACTTCCTCTGTCTGCCTGCAGCGGGGTTGTCCTTTGTCTTTCTGCTCCCACCCTCTGCTTCTGACAGCGACCTGAAGAAGCACTGGAGACCACGGATGATTCCCTCCTGATTGGACACAAACTTCCAGACCCCTGGAGTTAACCTACTCAGATCTTCTCTATCTGGACTTGGACTCAAATAGAAACAACTGTAGGCATCTGCTTGAACCTACTGTAGGGTATTCCTATTCCCTTATTAGGCAACAGAGCTGAGAAATCATTTGAATTATGGTCTCTGTTGCATGTCTGTCTGGTTTAAGGTTGACTGACTCCCATCTGGTATGTTGGATGTGAGAGTGGGGCTGCTCGATTTGTTTGTTTCACTCTCTTTGCTTCTCCTTTTCCTGTTGTTCGTGTGTAGGTCTTTTGTTTTGGCACAAGAGGAGGGCTTGTGTTTGTGGTTGAGCTCGAGACAGCGTCACTGCCTCAGGAGGGGCTGCTCCATTCAGAGTCTGCAGAATTTCTCCCTGCCTTCCTCTCTTTCTCCCTCCTCGTCAGCTGTGATGGTCTGTGTTTGTTGGATCCACGCACACACACCTGGGCGCAACAGCTCGCAACCTAAAACAGGAACTGTGCCTCTTTGAAGGAGGGGATGATCTGAATGGTGGGCTGGAGCTTTTGCTGAGGACTGGAGTGGAATAACCTGAGAGTCGGCTGGATTTGACTTCCCTCGGTGCAACAAGAATGGGTGAACCAGAAGGAGCAAGGAAGGACCCAGGAAGTGTTAGCTGATAGGGGTTGACACTTGGGTTGAGACAAAAAGGATCATGGGGAAGTTTTGAATGCTCAAGTAGACCAGTCAGCGCAGACGCTGATGATATGAGAGACAGACCTCCAGAACAATGCCCTCTGTGCTTATGTGACAATAAACTTGGAATCTCTGCAGAGCTCTTAACCTCATGTGGATGTTTCTCCTCAACACACCTCTTGCTATAAAGGACCATGGCTGCTGCATCATGGTATCATCGTGACATCAGCCGTGTGTGTGCAGAGGACTTGTTGGCACGAGCAGGGAGGGATGGCAGCTACCTGGTAAGAGACAGTGAGTCTGTGCCTGGAGCCTATGCATTGTGCCTGCTGTGAGTATGCACACACACACACACACACACACACACACACACACACACACACACACACACACACACACACACACACACACA
>NW_013952403.1:3147736-3163538 GCF_001266775.1 Austrofundulus limnaeus | reverse complement strand
ACACACACACACACACACACACAGACATATTCATATGGTCGCCAAGTGTATAATAAAATGTTACAAGATGCCATTAACACATTTTCATTATCTAGCTCACTTTCTGAGAGCATAATTCTTGTTAAAAATTGTCTCGACCATTCATCATTCCATATGTGGCGGGAGTTTCAGAGAAACTGAAACGTTTATTCTCTAAACATGACGTCCCAGTGGCTTTCAAACCCCAAAACATGTTACGACAAAGATTAGTTCACTCCAAAGATCCAGTTCCCCGGCAAAAACAGAGTAATATAGTATTTGCTGTTAAGTGTCAGGACTGGGATCAGTTATACATTGGGGAAACAAAACAGCCACTGTTCAAAAGAATGAGCCAACACAGACGAGCTACATCGTCGGGTCAGGACTCTGCAATTTACACTCATCAGGCGTAAAGGAAACCATCTTCGCGAAGAAAAACTGTCCACCATTAAACAGAGGTGGAGGCCTTCATGTCCAGTTGTCCTCCTCCTACAATGCTGTTATTGCAAGTATGACTCAGACCCCTGTGAGTAAAAGGTGTGAATCAGGGCCCCAATGATACCAACACAAAGAGGGAAAGAGGGACAAAAAAAGGGGACATTGAGCCCCGCTTGCACTCACTACATACAGACAACACAACACCAAATAACCACAGCCGAATCATCCAAACCAATAAGTCTGGTAATGGGGCACATGACCCTCTATGAACAATAGAACTAATCAAGCCTATTGTTAGGGGATGGCCCTCTTTTGCATGTGACCAACCTGTTTGTCCAGGTGGAGGCAGTGCTTATAAGGCTGAGTTCACCTGAAACTCATCAGACTGAAGAAGTCTCTTGGAGGAGAGACTAAATGTTTCACAAAAGAAGAACCCATCCAGAGGACCTACTTATTTTTTCTTTTTGAGTTACATTTAAATGTCAAATAATATATGTAAATATTAAATCCTAAATCTAAATGTGTAACTCTTAATGTAAAAGTTAAATCTTAAATGTTGTGTTGAAGTTTACGTTTACATATTTTGGACTGGAACGCAGCTTTTGATATTGGTGTGTCTCTTGTTAAGACATCGTCATACTGAGACAAAAGCAACTGCTACTGCTTAAATGCGGCGCATACGACATTAAACTTGCAGGTGGGACCGGTGTCCGAGCTGCACTTCAAACTGCTGGACCACGGGTACCATCCATTGTTTTCAGTGAACACAATTTGTATTGTAAATCCCATCTTCAGCAGCATTAGCAGCAGTTAGCATTAGCAGCGGTTAGCATTAGCAGCAGTTAGTGTTGACGTCTGTTGCAGGTTGATGACATCATCCCAGCTAAATTATCAACATACAATCAGAAAGTGAGCTAAATAATGAAAATGCGTTTGTGACATTTTCTCACATTTTATTTTGCACTTGGTCCATTTGTTTACCATATTTGGTGGGAAATTTACATAACTTAGTGTGAAACAAAATAGGTGCTTTAAAATTAATAATTTTTATGGTTGAAGGTTGACAGTTATTGGAAGTTGGAAGCTTTGCATTCAAAATTATATATTTTTGCGAAAATTAGCAAAATATGGTGGTAAAATTGTATTTTACTTACTTAACCTCCTTTAAAGTAATTGTCAGCTGATTGCTGAATTATTGGTAATTTTTGTATCCAGTGTGTGAGAAGTGAAGACATTTTTTTTCTACCATGCTACAAAACATTTTTTAATTGAAATACCATGCATTCCTTGCTATTTTTAAACTAAGACCATCTTATATTGAGAAATGACAAAGGTATAACTATTTTGGTCAAACCTTGAAAACGACGTAATGTGCAATCACGTTTTTTGCAAAATTTCACATCATCTGTTGGCACTTAAAATGACTGCAAACTGTATGACTCAATCTCCTAATTATTTGTCAGTATTTGCGTACTTCTTTGTAAAATAGATTTGTAAATTGTATTTGTAAATACTCATCCTGTCACATCCATTGTCTTACATCACCATCATCTGCCACCAGGCTGCAAAGTAACTGCCAATCAGTTTAACTGCTCTGTTCAGAAAAGTCTATTCCAACAAGTCAAACCCAAATGTATGACACCGTGTTTCCCCACTTATCCCTGTTCTTTCCTCCTCGGGGCCCCTAAAAGTGGGCTGGAGCTCCAGCAACCGCACTACGCTGACTGTTCCTCGGCCCAGCCAGATACATTCCTGAAAGCTGAGCCTGGCTCACAGCGCAGTCTCTTTCCTTTCATTCTTTTCTCTTTAAATCATCCTCTTTTCTTTTAATCCAGTCCCTTTGTCATCACAGAACTTTGTTTCCAATGCTGATGATGATTACATTTATTTTAAAAAAGCCTTCCAAACAGTATATTATGGAAAAAAGGCATGACTATATTAACTTTAATAACAACTGCCACTTGTAATATATGTACTGTACAAACACACACACACGCACGCACACACATAAATATTCAGATTTATTAACATTTGATCTTTGATTGTTTGTTTTGATATATGTAACATTTATTACAACATATTTTTGTTTTCCAAAGATTCCAACGCCATGTTCACACATATCGTATTCTTCCTGATGCAGATGGTCTTCTGGCAGTTCAGGTGAGAAATAGACGCTTCACCTGACAAAGAGTAAAATGATTTAAAAAAAAAAACACAAGTTTGAAAAATCTCTCACTTCCAGTTTAGAAGTGAATATTTTGAGCTAAATTCTAACAGTATAACTGTATTCTGGGGGAAGTGAGAGATACAATTGGTGAGAAAAATATAGGTGTGGGTCCAACCAAACAGACTAAAGTCTCCATTCTGATGCAAAGTTTGTTTGTGTACCAAAAATGTTGCAGTGGTGAGTAGAGTTTAGTTGGAATTGTTTCAGACAGTTAAAACATGATGTGTGTCATCAACACTAAATTGAACATTCTTTGAAAAAAAATAACATCATTAGAAATCCAAAAACTTTACATAAAAATACCACTTTTGGCTTGTAGAGACCCATTTTTTCTTAAATGGTTTAATGTTTTTGATTTATGTTTCTACTGTCAAGTACGCCTGAGCTACAGAGCTCCAAGGAGGGCTGGCTTTTCTCAGGTGTTGTGATATCCTTTTATATTCCCACAGATTTTATTTATTTATTTATTTATTTATTTATTTATTTATTTATTTATTTATTTATTTATTTATTTACTCATTTTGACAATGTTGAATGACTTACCTTTACCAAATGCCATTGCATGCTAGTCTCAATTGAGCCATATGTTTTGGTGCATAATGTGCAACTAGATCCAGGACAAATTAAAAAAAAAATAATAATAATGGAAATTGTAATAGTTGTGCTTTAGTGCTTCACAACCCTGAATCAAAGAAAGAGGCCAGAAAGTTGCCATGTTTCAGAAAGTACCAAGCCCTGGTTTGTTATTCTATGTTGCATGGAGGACAGGAACATGTTTGTGTTGCCCCCCACCCCGCACCTCGACCCTGTTACGGCTGCAGTCACTTATGGCATTCCTGCCATGTGGCTGCATGTTTGCAGCGTGAGCTCAGCAGCACAGAGGAGAATTTGTTTTCATGTCTCAGAAATTCCTACGCGACCCACACACTTATTTACTGACCAAAGGGGGGCTTATTTCTTATGCACATGCTTGGGGGTGTTTGTAGTAGACATAATGGGTCTGTTGGATGTGGCGAAGTCTGAGGCAGATGAAACTGAGCGAGTGGTGGTGGTGGTGGGGGTGACCTATTTATTAGTCTATAAAAACACTCCACAACCACAGTTTGCAGCCACACAATCAAACAAAAACACTTAGCAACTGGATTTAAACTTTTGTCTGAATATTAAAGTTTAAAGCCCGAAGATGAGTTTTTAAGGCATTTGTCTGGCAGGAGTTATTTCATTTTTTATTTCTTTTAGCCTTTGATGTGGAAAATGCCTCTACTTTCCAATGAGGACGTTAAACTTTGTTGCTTTTCCTCGTTTTTCCACTGCCATCAGTAAAAAACCTCTAGTCTGTGTTTTCAACCCCCCCCCCCCACCCCACCCCTGGATTTGCTCCACTAACTCACTGAAGTCGCACGCTTTCCTTTTTGTTTTTCCAAGAAAGCCAGAGAGATATTTTGGGGGGGTCACTTTTTGTCTTTCTCTCCCTTGAAGCCCTTTTTTTTTCTCTCCCTACTTTTCAATTCTTTTAAATTACTTTTCAAGAGATATTTGTGGTTTTAAAAAATACTATTTGAAGACTTTCTGGCAAAACAGGCAGGTTGTTCAAGCCAGAAGTATGGTTTCTCTTGCCACAAAATGAAAACTAAAAATTCTAAAAAGAGGGTGCAGGAAAGGGCTCGCTCTGCGTTGTGGTCTAACATGTACCATGGTAAATTGGTACATGTGAATGTGAGTATGTAATCTTATTTTCTGACTGCAGAGCTTAAAGTTTGATTGAAGTGAAGATGTGTGCATTTTTATGCAAACTCAGAGCTGGATTGTTCATGGATGAGGCGTATTGAGACATTTTCTTTCAGAAAGTTGTTTTTTTTATACCTTTTTAACTTAATGTGAATGTTGGATTCTAGTGAAACATTACAGTTAAGAAGGAGCTGTCACTGACGTCACCTCTCCTCTGGGCCACAGCTTTCGAAATCCCTCTGGGATGTGTTTTATCTCAGCACATCATCTGCGTGCATCTTTTTCTGTCATGCAAATAAGTATCTGGTATATTAAGCATGATTTTGAAAAGAAGGTTTGAGGTCCTGTGTGAAACGTCCATTTACAAATAATAATAATAATAAATAATAATAATAATAATAATAATTCCAGGTTAAATCAGTCACCCCCCCCCCCCCAAAAAAAAAGAGTCTAAATAATTACATGTAATTTACAATAAAAATAATTCAAAAATAGTCAATCCAAATGCAGTATTATTTCTCTTTATCAACGGGATCTATTTAATGCTTCTGTTTTTCCTGAACCAGCAGGGCCCGAAACAAACACGTTACCATCATGTCCATCTGTTCCACAGACAACACAGGGGGTTCAGGTGAACTGTTTCCGGACCCTTGAGGATTTGGTGTTAGGGTACCAGCAACCACACAAAGGCCTGGTCATCCCGCTCCTCTACGCCGTTCCTCCTGACACTGACACTGGGGATGAGAGCTCAGGTGGGTCACCAGCTGGTAATGGACAGCACTGTGCAAAAGTCCAAAAGCTTCTTTAGATTTTGCTTCCAATAAAACAGACATTGTTGTATTTTTTTTCTCTTTGGCTGCTTTTTCACTGGTTTTCTATTAGGTCAACATTTTCAAACAACTTCCCCTACTGAATTAACTCCAGCATTAAAAGGCTCTGACACTCAAAGGATGAGCCAGTGTTGTGTTTACATAACTGACAACTTATTTAAAATGCTATAGAGAACTTTGCTAATAGCAGTCTTTCCTTAAAACCTAATTTATTCCAATTTATTCAGCTGAATTACCAGCTTGGCACATGAAATTGAAAAAGAACAAGGTGATTCTCAGTGAGCTATTAGCAGATAACTTGTCATGAATGAATAATGAAAGGACAATGCATCAGTCCTGTTTCAGGTCTTTGATGAATATTTTCTTGTTGTTTAATGACATGATTATTACATCCCCCCCCCAGACAGCACTTTTTTGTCCTTCACTTGTCCACATTTCTAACTGTTTAAACACACACTACACGTTAAGCAGTTACGGTCAGAATATGAGTGAAAAAAAAAACAACCAGAATCTACGAAAAAAAAAAAACATCTTCGAAACAACCCCGAAGAGCAATTTATCAAACTTCTGCAAAATTTTGTTTGATTTTTGCACAATATAAAACATTATACAAGGTGAACATTGTGAGTTTTGTCCTTTTTAAAATAACGTTTCAATTCTTTGTTGCTATAGTTTATAATTCAGATATTGTTTTTTTTTACGTGCACAGACGATGAGAAGCCCGCTCCCACTCCAGCCTCCATCAACACCGTGTCTTTCACAGGACCACCAGCAAAACCAGCCCCCCATGCTGTTTTCCTGGAGAAGCTGCAGGAGCTGAATACATCCAAGTATTATTTGTAATTTGTCGTGTTAAGTACTTAAATTAAAATCTTTAATTAAATCTTTTAAAGGGATCCATGATTAGTTGTAACATTAAACTTTATTTAATAAACATATATTTAACTGTAAAATAAAGACTGTAAAATACTGTAAGATGTTCAGTTTTTATCATTTTTAAACTAAAAGTTAAAAATATATATTACATGGACGGGGCCATTTTATTTACACGCAAAGCATTCTGGGTAAATGACATCAACTAGGTCATCGGTGCGAGGCTGCTAGCGAGTTATATCTACCCTGAAGGTTAATCTTGGACAATATCTGATGATCGACTCTTTTAAATGAAACCAGAGAGCGTTGACAGAGAGGAGAAGGTAGAAATGACAGCCTGTAACTGAAAATATAGATGGAGGACAACAGAGCTGCTTCATGGAAGAAGAACTTCAGCTTAGCCTGTTAGCTTTAGCGTTAGCCCCGACACTGTCACCATATATACAGTATGTATTAGCTCAGCGCTACACATTCTCCTATCATCACTGAGGTCCTCCATCCACATGACAGAGAGGGGAACGCAAAAATGTCTCAGATGCAACTGAAAATATGGATGGAGGACCTCATTTTAGCTTGTTTGTCGCAATAGCGCTGAGCTAATACATGTATAAGGCAAATGTGTTGGTGCTAGCACAAAGGCTAACAGGCTAAGCTGAGGTTCTTCTTCCATGAAGCAGCTCTGTTGTCCTCCATCCATATTTTCAGTTACAGGCTGAGTCATTTCTACCTTCTCCTCTCTGTCAACGCTCTCTGGTTTCATTTAAAAGAGTCGATCATCAGATATTGTCCAAGATTAACCTTCAGGGTGGATATAGCTCGCTAGCAGCCTCACACCGATGACCTATCCATGTCATCATTTACCCAGAATGCTTTGCATATAGATAAAATGGCCCCGACCGTGTTAAAATATATTTTTAAAAATTTACAAAACTAAACAGCCTACATTATTTTTGCAGTCTTTATTTTACAGTTAAAATATATGTTTATCAAATAAAGTCTAATGTTACAACTAATCGGGGATCCCTTTAAGATTCTGCAAAGCAACTTTGCTTTAACTTGCGATTACGTTTTACATGAAATGTGAATTTTTTGAAGCATCACCCACTGCACGAAAACTTTTTTCTCATTCATAGCCTGACATGTTTGCAACTGATTCAGTTTTAAACACTTCTGCACCTGTGGGCATTGGAGCATAGCAGCTACTTGTTAAACACTGTCCCCCGTGACCCTTTAGGTCTCATTAATAAACAGTGTCGCGAGCTCTGCTGTGATCTGGAAAGCTGGATCTTGTCGCACTTGGTTCCCCACAAGTTTCAGAATTTTGTTTTACTTTATATTTTTATTTTTTCCTGTGAGATGACAATTTAAACTGACTCAAGCCGATGAATTATTGTCTGATGTTTATGTTTGTCTGAAGTGCTGCAGGCGAGGTGATCGGCCTGCTCAATGACTACCTCTTCAGTGAGCTGCCTCTCGACATTGAAAATGTGCACAAAGGGGCGACGACATTAAGGCACCTGAAGCGTACGCTGGCTGCTGCCTGCCAAGGCCTCAACAGGTCAGTTACAACCAACACTTAAGGTATTTTTAAAGACCATTATAACATTGGTTGGTTTGTATTTTCAGTAGTGATTTTGCTAAAATGTCACCTATGAATTTGTAATAAGCTTTTGTTTGGTCTGCAGTGAGATTGATCTCACACTTGTGAGTCTGGAAACTTTGGCCAAAGTCTTCGACCATCCGAGCTGCTCTCTAACACCCAACAAGTCCCAGGTACATTACAAACACTACACTATTATAGCTACTTGTTCTCAAAATGGTAACCCAGTAGCCTAAAATGATTGTTGACCAAGAAGAAGCAAAGAAGAGATCAGTCTCAACAACAGACTTTTAGAAGATCTGCAGCATCTTGCTGCAGACATTGAAGGATCTCAGCTTTCTCATGAAGAGCAATCTGCTCTGTCCTTAACACATTTGTTCTTCTATCCTCATGGGGACTTTGCATTAACTTCTATTCGTTTACTGGTCATTTCTATAGCCTAACCCTGACCCACCAACAATATTTTCCCCAATGGGGACAGGGCTTGTGTCCCCATAAGGAACAGTGGGAGGATTTGTAACCTTTTCTGAGTATATTTTAAATTTGTAACTTTCACTTTTATTTTGTTACGTTCAAAACCTAAAAATTATACTTTTACTTCTTTACTGTAAAATTTAACACGTTACAGGTTTAAATATGACCTGAACTCATCACGAAACATGCAGTTCATGCACTCTAAAAAATGAAGTGTTGAATTTATTAAACCAAATTATGTTAACTGGTTCTGCTAAACCGAGTAAAGCAATTCACAGATTTTCTTTAAAAGAAAAATGGCGGACAATTTAGTTGACTCGGTGTGGTGGAACCAGTTTGTAGGGGTATAACAATACATGTACCCGTATCGAACTATACCGTACGTTCGAACAGTGCTGTATCGAACAATACAGATTTTTAAATTTTACTTTATCAACTTGTCTTCTGAAGATGCTCTGTGTTAAAGGATCAGTGGATCTGTGTTCTACTACTCCACCTAGGCTGCATTTTGAGCGCAGGTCCGCTGAGAAACTTGCTGTTTCAGCAACATTTAATTTAAAAAACTGTACTTTTGAGGTTAAATAAATGTTCATAATTAATATAATAAATTACAAGTTAAAGGGGGCATGGAAATTTCTCTTTTTTGTATCGAAAAAGATATCGAACCGTGAGACTAAAGTACTGTATCGAACCGAACTGAACCGAACCGTGAATTTCCTGTATCGTTGCACCCCTACCAGTTTGGTCAATTAAAATTAACACTTCATGTCTTGGAGTGTGTGTAAAAGTACTTTTACTTTCCTGACTATTATGAGCAGTTTTATAACGTTTACTGAAGTGCCTTTCTTATCAGTGAAATTCATTTTTACCAAAGTCATTTCTGTTAAAGTATTTTTCCTTTTACTTCGTTTTTTTTTTCCAAGTAGACCTCTAACAAATACACACATCAATGTTGACTTTCTGCTTTGTGTTTTTGCATCAAGTGTCCAGAGATGGAGATTGACAGCCTGTTGTGTAAGATCTCAGCTTTGGTCAGCCTTCTGTCTTCATTAGAGAAAAAGGTGAGTTCACACTGATGATCTGATAAATTATAACAATGTAGAAATTACACATCTAAGTATTGCTTTTCTTGGAATAATTAAGCTACTACCTTGTCAGTCAGCATTATCATTTATCTGTGCAGTTTTCACATTATTATTAAAGCACACATAGACACAAATAAGAAAAAAACACATTTTGTTCTTAATATGTAAATATTCTTTGAGCACAACACAACAGTATTCTCTTGTCATGTAGGTGTTAAAGGCATTACAAGATGCTGTGACTAATCACAACCTGGCAGTGCAGCCAAGCCCAGCTCCTCCTGAACCAACACCTGTAGCACCTGTGAAAACCCACACCAGGCAGATACCTGTGCACTCCTTTCAGGTAAAAACGCACTCATCTCGCAGCTGCTTTTGACTGTAAATGACTGTAAATCAGCTGATCGATGTGACTCTGGGCTTTCCTCATCAGGTAAAGGTGGTGAGGTACGGCAGACAAACAGTTTCTGTGGATGTAGATGCAGGAGCGCTGCTTTTTGACAGGAAACCCGGCTTGTTCGGAGTAGAAAGAGTCTCACATGATAGAAGTAAGAAAATACTCAAAGTGTGTGTTATTTTTTTCTTCAACACTGGGGGGCGTGTTTGTGCTTAAAGTGAAATGACAAGTTCATGTCCTTTCAATTAATACAGCAAAGTTGATCAACAGTAGATATAAAAATATCAGTTGTAATGTTCCTCATGCATCAGTCCTCCAGATTGTCAAGTTTCAAAACAGCCCGGCAAAGATACGGGTCGTGGTCGACAGCTACCAGAACACTCCGCGGGAGATGACGTTTGAGAGCGCGCGGGTAAGATAATATGAGCAGACTCATCTTTAATTGTTTTTCCAATGACTCATTAAAAAAAATCTGCTATAGAAATGTGAATCCTTCTGCCATCTCCTCCTGCTGATGAAGACCACACACTCTCAGCTGAACCAGCCTGATCTGGTCTCTGTGTTTGTTGGCACCTGGAATATGGGTGAGCATGCATGTCCTGACAGATAACTTACTGGTGTGTTAAATCAGTCAGTGTGACATTAGGATGGTCTCCAGGTGGTTCCCCTCCTCCTCGCAGCCTGCAGTCATGGGTGACCTGTTGCGGTTTGGGTCACACCCCCGACGACTCGACGGCTTTACTTCCGCATGACATCTACGCTTTGGGGACTCAGGAAAACCCTCAGGGGGAAAAGGAGTGGACGGAGCACATTAAAGCAACTCTACACAGCTACACTCACGTTGACTTCAAACTAGTAATTTTTTTTTACTTCATCTCATTTTCAGCTTTGACTGAGGCTTTTTAAATTTGAATGTGCCACATATTAGTGTTTCATAAATGCTTGATTAGAAGTTAGTGAGATTAGTAAAGTGAAAATCAGGCACTGTGCAGCTTTTAAAACTGAGTAACATAGTATGACTAAATGTTCAACAATGAAATTAAAATTATTTGGTTGTTTTTACAGTTTGGAACTTTAATCAAAATCAGCAAACTTTTTTTGCAAGCAGACAACTAATTTACTGTTAATATGATGGCCAAAGTGACACCACAATTTATCTGGCTCTTTTTATCAAATCCAAAAGGAAATATACATTTAAAAACATTATTTCCAAGTCAGTAGCTCTAATGATAATCAGTCAGCTGTTTAAAGAATATCACAGTTTTGCTGTTAAAAATATGTTGCATTTTAACAGCAAATTGTGTCATGTGTGAAAATAAATTATTTTTGTTGCAAAATTAAAAACAACTGGTTTAAGGTTTTAGTAAAATTCGTATTATAATTTGTATATTTTTACGTAAATTAATAATTTACCTGCACGGGACTATAAAGGCTGTTTCTTTTCTGTTCTAAACATTAAATAAAGATGAATTTACTCAAAAGAGTGTAGTCTTTAAAATAAAGTATCAAAACAGAAAAAAAGACAGATTTGTCATTTACTTATTTATTATTTACTTATTCCATAATTAGCTCATTTCTTGGCTTTTGCAGCCAATGCATTTGAACAGATAGCCTTGAAAAGCAGAATGGATTATGTGTAACGTGGTGTGCGTGGAACACAATATTTGTTGTAATGTGACACAATTTCCTGCAGGTGGCAGTGCAGTCCCTCTGGAACATGAGGCTGGCCGTGTTTGCGAGGCCTGAACATGAGAGCCGCATCAGTCATGTGAACACAGCCAATGTGAAGACTGGCCTGGGCAACACGTTGGGTAAACTTTGTTGTGTGATGTCACCATCACAAACACAACATGACAGTGCTCAGATTATGTGTCAGGGATGACTCTCAACAACCACACAACAAAAAACTGATATTAGTTATAACCATTGTTTTGGCCACACAAAACGGTACATGATCATTCTTTTATGGCAGCAGGCAATAAAAATGATATATTCTCATGCAGCATATATTTAAATATGTTGACATTAAACTGTTTGAATTATTCTGAAGATTTGGTTTTGAGTCTTTTTTTGTCATTTCAGGTAATAAAGGAGCTGTTGGAGTTTCCTTCCTCTTTAATGGAACATCCTTTGGGTTTGTGAACTGTCACCTGACCTCAGGAAGTGACAAAGTATTGAGGTTCATTGTGTGTTTTTATGTGTGAGAAACCTTTGTTAACTTGTGTCATTTTCATTCTGTTAAATTAAGTCTCTTTTTTATCTGTTACTGTCCAGGAGGAACCAGAACTTCATTGACATCCTCAGACTTCTTTCTCTGGGGGACAAACAGCTTTACGGCTTTGATATCAGCCTGCGCTTCACCCACCTCTTCTGGTGTGGAGACCTCAACTACAGGCTTGATCTGGATGTCCAGGTCAGATCCACTGCTGTACTTTCTGTTCTGATGTTTTAAAGGAAAGGAAAAGTGGCTAGGATGTTTTTGCCTGTGTCTGTGTTGTGTTCATGTCTGTTAACAAAATATCTCACAAACCACAATATGAATTTTAATGACGTTTTCTGGAAGTAATCATTGGATATACATCTAGACTCTTGGAATCAACTTGATCCAAGATGGTCGCCACAGTTAATTGATCTTATAGTGCCTGTGACATCCAATTTTTGTAATAAATATGGTTGCATTTTCAGACAGATAACACTGATAACATTTTGCTAACAAAATTTCAGTCTGGTGACATGAACAGTTGAGATATTTGGATGTGAAGTAACAGGAAGTGATGTTAAAAGGGAATGACAGCATGTAAACAGAGTTGCTACAATGGCTGACAACCCAGACTGTAGAGAAGAATCTGATGTTTCTTTAGATTATTTTGAGCCACTATCAGAGAGAAGAAGAGTCAGAATTCAAAAAAATATTATTTTAATAAACAAAGACCAGGGAGTTTTTTTTTTTCAAAAACTTTATTGGTCTTCTTTGTTACCAACAAAAGGAAACTGTCATCAGCACAGACATTCTACAAAGAACATGCATCATAAGAAAAACATACAATAACCAAGGCACATTATAATTCTTGACTTTCAGGGTCAATCAAAGATGCAGCAGAATGAATTCTGACTTTTTATTTTTATTTAATCTTAAAGTATTAACATATGAATTCAAGTCTACTAAGAAAGCAGGTTCGGGAGAGATCTGGAGGACCTTGCCTTATGTATATGAAATTTCCCTAAAAGGATCATTAGATTAATTAAGAAACTCAATTTTTTTTTATCAATACATTCAAATCTGATTATAACATATTTAGGCCTGATTTGGATAGTGTGCTTAGTTTTATCCTTGACAAATTTTTCCACGTTCCTCCAAAACCCGGAAGAGTGAGAATAGTTGCAAAATAAATGTAATACAGTCTCTAAATCAACTTGACAAAAAGAACAATTTTCATCAACATCTTTAAAAATTGACAAGTTTTTGTTACATGGGAAAATATTGTATACAATTTTGAAATTAAGCTCTCTTATTTTATTTGAAATACAATATTGAAAGTGAGACATCCATGTTTTTTTCCAACTTATATTAAACTGTGCATTCCAGAAAAACTTTCCTCTGGGCGACACTGTACTTGAACTACACAGAACCTTCCTTATGTGCAAGTTTGAACATTTCTTCTCTAATATTTCATTTCCCCCAACTTTTATAAAATACATCTATATTCAATTTTTGATATTCAAAATGTGCTTTCATTAGCTCAAGACCAGGGGTTTTCATTCTTAAACAGTTCCCCTTTGATGTCACTTCCTGTTTCACATTGGCTGAGCCAAAATCAAATGAAAATGTGCCAGTTATGTGACAAAATGGGTAAAATTCATGGGAAAACTTCAAAGTACTTCTCTTTGGAGAAGATCTTTGCTTAAACTTCAGCAATAATTGTTAACTCTATCAGCCTGTTAGCAAAATATGAATAACTCCAACAGTTATAACTCAGTCAGTTTTACAGATATTGAGCTCAAACTGGTCGTGGCATAGCTGAGAGTCACTGACAACACATTTTCTGATTGTGACATCTCTGGATATTAAAGTTTGTCCAAAACAGTGACAACTCTGTCCTTTCTTAACATAAGATGATCTCAGTCTAAAACTCTGGCATGGAAGGTGACAAATGGCATTCCCTCATGAAATACTGGGCTTTTATTGTGAAAGTTTTCAATGTATGTGAAAAAAGTCCTGTCTTCTTTTATCTACAGGACATCCTGAAACACGTGTCCAAAAGAGAGTTTGAGGAGCTCATGTGTGCAGACCAGTTAACCCGAGAAAGGCACAAGAGGAAGGCCTTTTTCAGTTTCAGTAAGTCTCTGCATTTAAATAGACAATAAATTAAAAATATATATTTTAAGTCAGTTCTGCATTTGTGTATTTCACTAATGCTTTTTGACTCTGTCATGTTTAAGAGGAAGAGAAGATAGTATTTCCACCCACATACCGGTATGAGCGAGGTTCCAGGGACTGTTATCTGTGGCAGAAATACAAGACCTCAGGGGTGAGTCTCAGTTTGCTCCACAAAACTGCACCACTAACAGTACAAACCATCAAACAGTTCAGCAGCTGACTGACAGAGAATTCAGGCAAGCGGCCAAATATATTTTTTAAACATTTAAGATGAGCTTTGCAGCAAATAAAATCTAAAAAAGTGGGATTACAAGTCATGAAATTTATATTCAGTCCAAAATCTAACACCTTTAAAGTCTTTTTTTTCTGTGTGTGTTGCTTTCCACCCTGAGCCGTTCAATTCCAAAATCTGTATTTTCTCAACTTGTTGGGATTTGGGCTCTTAGGACAGGATTAGCCACGGAGTGATGCCCACCCAGAGCAGATAAGCTTCAAAAGCGTCATCAAATACCAAACAGTGGGAGCCAACAACAAGTGCTGAGCTTGAACCTCCGACCTTCTGATCAGTAATCCAGAGCCCAGACCATTAAGACGCTACTGATCTATTCCAAGTGCACACTTCGTAAGATAATTTCTAACTTAATCCTATTTCTGGAAGCTGTGGGGATAAATGACTTTGACAAACAGCAGCTCCGATGACTAAAAATATCAGGTTAAGATTAAACCTCGTGTCTAAAACAGGAATGTCTGGCGTAACAGCAATAAAGTCAGGCCTGTGTGTGTATTTTTCTACAAGTGTGTTTATTTTAAATACAGATGTAGACATACACAGCTCGTCACTGTTTACGTAAAGCGGATTTCTTTCCCTGTAGGTGCGAGTCAACGTGCCGTCGTGGTGTGACCGGATTCTGTGGAAGTCCTACCCAGAGACGCACCTCATCTGCACCGCATACGGTGAGAGCCGAAGAATGTGTCGGAAAAATAAACACTTGCAAAGACAGAGAAAGAAAATGTTGCGAGCAATAAAACTTGCACAGTGGTTAAATGTTAGCATGGTTAAATGTTTCTGTGATGCATGCAACGATTAGATGTTTGTGGTATTTAAAAAGGAAACGTTTAACACCATATAGATGACTCAAACTTATGCGTTGGTGTGTGGGTTTGTGGATACAGGGTTATTTTCTGTCCCCCACTTGTTTCATATTAACCTGAGGAAAGTAGAAAAGCCTTCTGAGAAGTTGCCTGGCTTTTCTGTCTGTTAAAAATAACACTGAGCAGTTATGAGCCCTATCATGCTGGAGACATTAAATAATTAAGACATTTAAAGGGGGGGGGGGGTGTTATGCAAATTCGACATCTTTGAGCATTATATCATGTTGTAATGTTATTCCCTCATCAAAACATACCCAAAGTGTTGCTTTGACTCATTAATTCATATTTTTCGAAATCCTTCAATCTCCTGTGGAGCCATGTGGAGCTGCCTAAACGCTTGCTGGTACAAAGCACCACCTATTTACACAAAGCTCCTCCCTGGAGCTCAGTCGGTAGCCAAGCTCCACCCCACAGAGCACCCCTCCGCCACAAAGCTCCATCACACTAGTGGCTCAAGACGTATTTCTTTACAAATCACTATGATTTCATTGAAGAATGTATCTTAAAATAGTGGATGTTCATGATTTCATTGCAAAACAGCTTCATAATGATCTATATTGATAGTTTCTTCTCAAAAACTAGCTTAACATTGACATATATTATAT
>NW_013952403.1:3133749-3147726 GCF_001266775.1 Austrofundulus limnaeus | reverse complement strand
TATTTATATATATGAGAGACTGAAAGGTCTTGTCATTTTCCCAAACCAATTTTTTTATAATGTTGCTTCTTTTTTTTTTACGACAAAAAACAATGCTCCTAAGAAAGGTTGTAAACAACACGAAGCATTGTTGTGTAGACATGCTGTAGTGGGAGCGTCCAAAACGTTAGGAGGTTCTTAAAGAGACGGAGGCCAATTTCAAGGCTGTGCTGCAAAGTTAAAATTATTTTTGATGTATACAGCATTTTCTTAACAACTGAAGTTAACAGTTACTTGATTGAGGTATAGAATTTAACTTCTTGTCTGGAAAATACATCATTTCTCCCCACCCCCTTAAAGTTGATTTACAATAAAACTAACAACAGTAAAGTACTATATTGGTTTGTTTTTGACTAGGTTGCACAGATGACATCTTCACAAGCGACCACTCGCCTGTTTTTGCCACTTTCCAAGTGGGAGTGACGTCCCAATGCGGCGCCAAGAAAGGTGCGTTCAATGTTGTGGACATCTGAACACAAATACCTGGAATAATGAGTGAATTTTTGTGTGTTTTGTTAAACAAACGGGACTATCTTATTTTTAAAATTCAAACAGATTTAAATTTCGGTGTGGAAAAGGCCTGGGTTGAGCTCGAAGGCATCGATGCCATCGTGAAAACTGCGAGCAAGGCAAAGTTCTTCATTGAGTTTCACTCCTCTTGCATTGAAGGTACGGCGACACGTCAGCAGGAAAATGTGTGGAATAATAAAAATTAATGGCCGGCTTTGTTTGCAGAGACGCAGCGCTCCAGTGAGAATAATTCACAGGGTTGTGACGTTCCTGGGTTTCTCAAACTCGGTTGGTCCTCCAAACAGCTCCCCAAGGTCAGGGGATGAATCCTTCGGAAAACAAATAAAACATTGTTACTAATCTGTTTTTCTTTTTTTTCTTTACTTTAATTGTCTTTTTTATTTTGCTTTTTTCTGTTAAAGCTTCTTCCAGTTTCATCTGACATGGAGTATCTTCAGGACCAGCACCTGCTTTTGTCTGTAAAGTCATGTGATGGATTTGAATCATATGGTTAGTTGTACTTTTTGTGTTTATTTTGCTCAATTCTAATGAGAATGGTTATTAATACCAATAAAATGCACACTAAAATCATGCTTAAACTTAAAAAAAAAAAAAAAAACAGGGAGGGCTTAGTTCTACTAACCCACTCATACCGTCCCTGCACATCCCCATAATAAACTAATGAATCCTAACTAACCAAAACGTCATTTGACTTCCATACAAGAAGTTTAACACACTGGGCTTTACACTAATATAAACTAAAAAATATTAAAAGTGACAAACATATCCTCATGCATAGCTAATAAAAATAGCAATAAGGAGTAAACAATTGAATGATAGTTGCTGTAACGTGAAGAGACTGAAGAACAGAGGAAACACGTTTATTAATAAGGAAACCCCAGAAGTAGGTATAAAATATTATTCATAAAAACAGTTTCTAAAATCTGAAAATTTGTAAAACAAAAACACTGAGAAATGAGATAGCATTAAATAAATGGGAGTTAAAGTAGAATTTAGGATACCATTGTTTCCTTAGAATAATACAAATATGTAATTAAAATGAATTACAATTAATTATAATTAAGTAAAACTAGGAGCATAAATAAACAAACAAAACTGAACACAAGACTTGCTAATATTGCTAAGCCCTGAAATGACTATTGAGTTTGCTTGTAATTTCAGGGTCCCATGCTTGAAATTGGTTTCATTCATGTCATCAATAATATTAATAATATTATTAAAATTCCCTATAGGTGAATGTTGTGTGCCTCTGGGCTCACTGACAGGTGCGTCGCAGAAATTTGAGACATTTTTGAGTCACCGAGGTGAGGAGATGGGCTCCATACGAGGACGGGTCAGAGTCCACGTGCCCAAAGATAGACGGACAACACGGAAGAAGATCTATGGTGGGTCGTCCAACAATATTCTGTCCTGAATCGCTGCCTTGCTTGCATTTTTCACTTCCCACTGAATGCCCTCTATCACTGCATTCTTCAACTCTGCTGCAAGTCTCACACTGCTTCCTCTATTTGGTTCCTCAATGACCCCTGGCTTGGCTTTACACACTTGCTGGTATTTATCGCCCGCTTCCTCTTTTGGCTCCTGATTGGCTGATCCTGGCCAGATGCATCCTGAGACACTGACACAGGACATTTGGGTAATATGCCTTCGGATCAGGCACGGCACATATGCAACACACAGACTTTGAAGAAGTTTGATTCGTTATACAAAATTAGATTTTCATTTCCTGTAATTTGACTTTTTCAGATGTGTTCTCTGTTGAGAAAGACGATAAAGGTCCTGGGAGGGGACACTTGTCTCCTGCAATAACACGAATCCCTGCAATTAGGTAAGGACCACTTTATGTTTTTGAATATATTTGTGCAGTGTTGCAAAAACAATTTGGATATCCAGGGAACATTCTCAAAGGGTGAATGAAAGTGTCACTTTGATCTCAGAAAACACTCTTGATTCTTGTAGGTGTATTTTAACTCAGAGCTTAGGCCAAGCACGTCCAACTCTGGTCCTCAAGGGTCGGTTTCCTGCAAGTTTGAGATTCGTCCCTGCTTCAACACAGCTGATTCAAATGATTTACCTTCTCAGTTTGCCATCAAGGTCTGCATGGGCCCACTACATGCAGGACACCGGCCCTTGAGGACCGACTTTGGACACCACTGGCTTAGGCAAACCTTCTTGTTCACCTGCATCAGTGGATTCACACACTTGCAGAAGCACGCAGTCGTGGTTGAGAACTAATAAAGATAACACAACTATGATATAAAGCAACAAAACTGTTGTTTTGGATAGTTTTGCATAGCATTTCTTCTGAAATACAAACATATCCACAACGCTAAGCAGAAAACGCCAGTAAAATTAATCAGCAGTGTGTTAGATAAGAATCATGCCAACGAATGCACGAAATAGGTCTGAACTACTTGGAACTCATTACCTTTTTTAAAGCTGCCAAAACCCAACATCACTATCACCAACTGTAAGCTACGACTGATTCTTATAAACTACATTACCCACAGGACATCAGTTAAAAACAGGAAGTCAAGAAACCCTTAACATGGCTTCTGATTGGGCCAAATATAAGGGTGGTGCGTGACTCATGATGATGAAGACTCCTCATCATCAGGGGCGGCTGTGGTGGAGTGGTTAGGGGAGTCGTCCTGGAACCGGAAGGTTGCCGGTTCGATCCAGTCGTCTCAGTCGTTGTGTCCTTGGGCAAGACACTTCACCCACCTCACCTACTGATGGTGGTCAGAGGGTCTGGTGGCACCAGTGCATGGCACCTTGCTTATGTCAGTGTGCCCCAGGGCAGCTGTGGCTACAATGTAGCTTACCGTCATCAGTGTCTGTGCATGGGTGAATGTCTGTAAGTGTAAAGTGCTTTGGCGTCCGGAGGGACTTGATAAAGTGCTCTATATGTTCAGTCCATTTACCATTTACCACCATAGCTGATTCTCCAAGTGATTTTTAAGATGTTGGCTCTTTTTGTTATACAGTCCAAAGGGGTCACAAAATCTTGCAGGCGGATTCATCTGCATTGCCATAATTTGTGGGCTGGCATACAGGCATTTTTTCCTTCCACTTTAAGCACTGATGTCAGCAAATTTAATTTGTCCAATCTAAACAATACTTTGGACCTCAATGCAATCGCAACAGACCGAGAACTGAAATCTTGATGTGTTTGTTCTACTTTAGCTGCTATTGATTGGAAAACACTAGAAAGGGGCTTACAGTGCTTTGTATAGAGAAAAATTACTTTGGGGCTCTGGCAGCTGTTAAAAATGGATCAACGTCGACATGCTAAACAACAAAAAATGCTAGTGTGGAGGCGTCTTATTATGCAAAATTTACTTTTTTGAGCTTTATATCATGTTACAATGTCAGTCCCTCATCAAAAACCTACCCAGAGTGTTGCTTTGACTCATTCATGCATGTTTAAGAAATCCTTGAATCTCCTGTGGTAGCCRTTTGKAGCTGCCTAAAACCTCGCTGGTACAAAGCACTGTCTATGTATATAAAGCCCCCCCCTGGAGCTCAGACCCTCCCTCAGTAACAATTAGCAAACACCTGGTGGAACTGCACATCTGTTGAGCTTGTAATACTAACTACGGTACTTCTCAGTCCAGTCCTTCTCATATTAAAAAATGCCTTCATGGAGGTAATGTATKTTTGGATGCCAAGGAGACTACCCTCTTTTTAAGGTTCTTAAGGATGACACAGTTTGTCAAAAATGGTTGGACTTTTCTCCTGCAAAAGGTTGTAAATGCCATCCAGCATTGTTTTGAGGATGTGTTCAAGTGGGAGTGTCTGAAACAGTAGGGGCTTTTAAAGAGACGGGCGTTTAGATTTGACTGTGATTCAGTCAAGTTTAGTTTTAATATATAGTATATTCAAAACAACTGAAGATAACWTAGTTATTTGATTGTTGTATAGAGTTAAACTGTGCCTGGAAAATACACAATACCTCCCCCCACAAATCTACAACCACATATAAAATGCAAGACTGTGCCTCCAGAGGCTTCTGTTCAAATTTAATCCAGTTAAAATATACAGTTGTGTTTTAATTTTCTGTGATTTTAGGTCTTGTGACACTTATTTCATAATAATATATGTTGTGGATAAATGCATACTCTTTGCAGACCATCTGGAGTACCTGTAAAACTAACAYCCAGCAGCTACACCAACCCTGCCTACTTCATCTTTGAAGGTGTATCAGTCCCACCCAGGGTGGAGGAGACTCCCCCCCAGCGAAAGAACCCTCAGGTCATCTGGTCTGGTAACGATGTCCTGCAGCTCCCAAAGGTCTCAGCCCATCCGGGGTTTGACAGGAGAAGTTACCACAGATCAGACTTTACAGAAATCGAAATTCCCTCCATCCTGTCTCCAAACACTGACTTCCAYATGCCCCAAAGTGACTCCTCTTATCAGCTTTTTCCAGTTCAAAACCCACCTCCAGTACCTCCACCTTCAAGTAAAGCCAACCTGCAGTACCACCAGCAGCAGAGATCAGAACTCAGAAACAAAAACCAAGGAAAAATGACTGTTCAGGACTCAGTGCAGCCTGAAAGCAACACGAGGAACCTCTACATGAACCACTCTGCAGTCATGAAGGAAAAAGCCAGAAGAGMTAAACATCAGCTTTTTCCAGCGAGGACAAATGCAACCCAAACTGCGAAGACGCCGTCACCGCTGCCTTATACCCCTACTCACATGGCGCTCTGTCACGCCTCTGCTTCCTGGATCGTCAACAAACACCCTCCAGAGTCGACGGGAGACAACTCCCTCACCGCTTTGCAAATTGCCAAGTCCCTCAGTGAGGTGGACTTTTTCCCATCAGTGGAGAAATGCCAACCTCCAGTCAGGCAGAGGATAAGTTGTAGAAATGGTCCTTCCAAGCATGGGGACAGGGGCTACAGCTGGGAGAAAGAGGTATGACCTCACTCACAAAGATGCATGTTATAAAATATTACTGCGGGTTCTTTGTCTCTTAATGTGTGTTTTATCTCAAAGCAGGTGTCTGTCCTTAGAGGTGCACCAGAAACTGTGCAGGAGCTGCTCAGTACTCTGGGTCTTCAAAAATACACCCTGGGTCTCAGCCTCAGTGGCTGGGATGATCTGGATTATTTCAGGTAAACTGATTTGAATGTGTACAAAGAATAACAATTAATAATAAGGAATAAAATCACAATTGCAGTGGTGGGCAGCGCTAATCCAAAAATTAGTTCCGCAATTTCTAAAGCGCTCATGTAAATATTTAGGTCCGCAACTTCAAAAGCGCTTATGCCATAGAATAATTTGGGGAAGCTAATTTTAAAGAGCAAGTTCAATTTGACACTTACTAGCTGGCAACAATTCACATACAATATATGCACAACACTGCCAACTAGCAGTGTATGAACTATTTTACAACTTAATTCTACAACTGCCGACTGCTGGGGATGTGATTTCCTGAAACAGACCTTTAGCTCCTGGTGTAAAAATTAAAAAGTTGTTGAGGATTGCTAGTTCGGCTGCTTCTTTGTCTTTTTCTTTTGTTTGTTGTAGATTTTTCATTAAAGAAGCTTCAATAAAGTAATTTAMAAACAGTTTATTGGAAAACTGAAGTGATGCATTCTGGGTACATGACGGATTTGATTTGTGACGGGAAAGCACGGTTCGCAGGAAACTATCTTCCCTTCAAAATAAGAGCTTGGATTTTAAAGCTTCCAATGTAGTTGCTCCAATTGACCACTAGATGTCAGTCTTCATCAGCACAACATCTTTAAATCATTTCTGAGGCTVTAACCCCGTTGCTTCGACCAATTACGTCAAGTATTGAGCTCCAGTGTTTAAACTTTATTTTTTTAAAATAAGAGCTCCGATTGTAAAGTAAAATAAATCAATACATACAAAATTTTAGTATGGATTACAAACGTTAACTGTTTTTGCTATTGCCTTCCTGCTACGTAAGCAGACACAAAGCATTGTGGGGAATCAGAACCCTGACCGAAAGCAACAGTCAGCAAGGATGTATACCTTTCCAATAAGTGAGTTTATCTGGGAGGGGTGCTGTTGGATAGATCATGTGTTGTGATTCATTGACAGCCATTCCTTCCACTGTTCAAGATAATGATGACTGKTAGATAATTAGTTATTAGTGGTACTGCATTTTAATTTTAGAAAGCGCAATTCTGCTTATGAATTAAAAAATTAATAAAACTGCTAAAGTCCAAACAAAATTTTTAGGTCCACAATTAGCGAATTTGCGCTTTAGCGGGCTGGTTCCCACCACTGCACAATTGCTACATCACAGACACAGGATTATTTTTTCAAAAACAATTTCCCCTCATGGATCTGGATGTATTTGTTTGATCCTAAAATTAGAAAAATGTATTTACTAAAGTAATGAAGAAGTGAAAGGGTTAATCTTTCACTATTTTCTGAGCTTTCAGGAAAAAAGACGACATTCAGGTAATTCAGGAACAGCAGCTCTGTGTTAKGTCTTAACAAAACTTTGTAGTTATTACTGAGAATGAGGAAGACCAACTACTTTTTTTTTACATTTTGTCATTTTTGCATGTATCCCTTTTATAGCATGTAATTGTTTCCTCAGTTGAACTATGTGTTCATGTGAATTACATGTTTGTGTCTCGATCAACAACAAAATYAGAGCAGCTGCTTGATGTATAAGTAATAAGATGTAAAAACTGAATTTGCTGTTAAAGATCAGAGTTTCAGGATTTGTAAACAGCAGAGATATGATCTGTATGAAAGCTCTGTTAGCTGGACTGCYTTGTGAGAAATTTCCACTGAGCTCACATTGACTGCTGGGTAAATAGAAACTTAGCAGTAACTACTTCAACCAACCTCACTTAAAATAAACACAACTGCCTCTTTAATACAGACTAATTTGTTGTTTTGCACGTTACACATTGGCTCACTGAGAATAAAAAATCAAGTTCTCATACTATTCTCAGTTCYTGTTATAGTGGTGATGTTTATCTGCTGCAAATAACTTCTAATATAAATATGAGCTATTATGTGCTGTATATATTTACCATAAGACCCAACCATTAAAATAAGTAGATAAACAAAATTCTTTCTTTGTGTTTTCCCAGACAGAGTTTAATCTGTGCTGGAAGGAAAATATTGCACTGAGGTCRTTGTGCTTTTGTTTTTCAAGTGGATGTTTCCTGTTGGGTTTTATTAAAAAGTTGTGATTTCCTAGTTTTGTGTTGGATMTTAGACTGCTTAAAAGTTGAGAAAACCTTTTTTGATTTGTGAATAATTTAGTCAAAACAGCTTTAAACTCTAACTAACTCCCTTGTGAACACATAACCCTGCCCCCAGGCACATTTTGAAAAATTCGACAAAGTGGGAGGTGCCAAAAGCCACTAAGGGGCAAGGTCTCACCGGAGATTGAGGGAGRTTTTGTGGAGCCTGAGCCAGTTCAAGGTGCTGGCTCAGCGATGCCCAAAGTYGGTGCTGCYGAGGCAATGGAGGACAGAACGGATCCAGTTTCTGAACCTGAAAAAAGCTATCGATCAATGCTCGCTATTCCAACTCCTGACTCGCTATAGGGGCGTGTCTCTGAGTGAGTGGCTCTTATACCCGAAGGCGTTGGCTGTGACATAGACTTCAACCAAGCTGTTCTGTTGGAACCAGTAGGAAAATTACACTGMAGTAGCCACTGTTCAACCTATAGAGGGCAGCACTGAGACAGATTTAGACCAAATATTGCAGAGTTAAACAAATTTACACAAAAATGTCACATTTTGCACCGAAACAGAAAGATAACACCCTTAAGCCTCTATTTAGACAGTTTATCTGCAAAGTTGATTTGGGGTTTAGTTGAAGTCACCCACTTCAAATGTTGTCATCCCAACCGTTATTGGCAGTTATCACTCCCATACATTGGCTTTAGACTGGTGGATAAAGTTTAGTTTACATACTTTTGCCATTATAAATTTTTATATTTGATTTCCAAAATGCGTATCGCTTCTTTTAGGTGAAATGCAAGTAAAATGAGATATTTTCTCTTAAAGCTCTGATGTCATATTTGTTTACAAAAACTCACCTCACTGAAAACGTACCATGGGCATTATGTCTGCATACATCAAGTTCAAATTATCCTCTTGTTGTCTCCAACAGTGGCATCACCGAGGAGGATTTGTGTGCAGCTGGAGTAACAAACCCTGCACACCGACGCAGGATCCTGGAGAACCTTCCCAGGAACTGGACCTGACAGGAACACGATGGTGCAAAGTTTGATCACAAGTAGAACTGGAAAAAAGAACTTTCATGAACTGAAGGAAGGACTTTTATTTGATCGACCAAAAAATAAATAAATAAATAAATAAACTGACATTTTTCCATGTACTGGATTTAAACTGAGTTCACCTGTACCAACAGAGGAGAACATAAAATGCAGTACTTCTTGCACATTATATTTTCTTCATTTACCGCCTTTAAAACTGATGAATGAAGGGAAACTATTGTGTGTCTTCAGTTTGTGACAAATAACAAATAATATTTTGATATGTTGGCTTCATTTATTTTGTTTTTAATAATTCATAAATTGCTCTATAATATAGTCTCTGTATTCAGTGTTCATCAATGTTTACCATGCGCTTCCTTTACATTGCTAATATTGAGCCAAATCCTTTAAAGACCACATACCCCAGAGTGTAAAATTCAATCATATCTACAAAATACAACTACAATTTCAATGAAGTTGGGGAATTGTGAAAAATGTAGATAAAAACAGAATACAATGGTTTGCAAATCCTTTTCAACCTTCAACTGAATACACAAAGACAAGATATTTAATGTTCAAATGGACAAACTTTGTTTTATTTTTCCAATATTCACTCGTTTTGAATTTTATGCCTTCAAAATGTTTCAAATGAGTGAATATTTGCAAAAGAACAATCAAGTTGATCCATTATCTACATTAAATATCTTGTCTTTGTATCTTCAGGAGGTTGAAAAGGATTTSCAAATCATCTGATCCTGTTTTTATTTTTGTTTTACACAACGTCCCAACTTCATTGGAATTGCGSTTGTAAGTTATACCATCGACATTTCAGTTTTACTTCCTCCCTCATACTGTTACTATCATGTTATTTAATCAGTAGATGTGTCCTCTGCACACATTTTATGGAGCGTTTGTAAAACAGATAAAGCAGCACTTGACTGTCACTGAGCAATCACAAGTATCATCTCCTGCTCATGGGCAATAAGACACGAAAGATACCAGATCTTTATGGTGCTGTCTTCTAKTTCAGAGCTAATCTACAAGCCTGATGTTTGATGAGGCCAATCTGGCTTTAGTGCGACAAAGATTGTTGACTGCAAGGAGCAACACAAGTCTCAACTTGAAGAGTTGGTTCAGAAATTTTGGAATCAGGTTTTGTGGGAAGAGGATGAATAATTAACAAGTTGCCTGTTCGTGGCTCTTTGAGCGACCTCAGTTTGGAGAAACAAAATTCAATTTTGACGTGTAAAGAACTAGTTTGAAACCAAAGTGGATTGCAGCCAACGCTGCGGGAAGTAGGGGGACAACGGGTGTTGCAGTAACAGGACATTCATGTTTAAATAAATAATTTCACTTTTGCTGCACATGTGTACATTTTAAGATGATTTTATATGAATGATTTATGTAAATCTCACATATAAACAATAATATAATTGTTTGTCTGTGAGCGAAATTTAACAACAAAATTGCACAAACAGAGTGAAATTTGCCACTATGTCATGATTGTATTTTTATTGATATTACAGCATATTTTTATGTCCATATTTTTTAGAAGAGATCATGCACTAAAAGTGCACAATTAGTTTTTTAATTTGTTTTTATGATGTTCTTCATATAAGGATTTAGGGTCATTTACATTTAAACATATTCACTGCACCCCCAACCTAATCAGGTTTAAAAAAACGTCATTTTTAAAAAATCATAGCAGTTTATACAATATTTTAATGTAAGTTCTTACATTGTAATATTTTTTATTACAGTTACACTCAAAAAACAGATGTAGTGATTTAATTAAAAATATGTCATCTGTTTCCACTCAGCTGAATTAAGTAAACGTGTTTATTTATGTTTACTTAGCATTTATTTAAAGTCAGCGTGAGGTTAAATGTGTTACATTTGCTTAATTTAGCTGAATGGAAACAGTTGACATAGTTTTTCTAATTAAATCCACCACATCTGGCAGAAAAAAATGCAAAACATTAACTGGAAGTAGCTCTGACTGCACTGGAAATGCTAGAGCTAGCTGCTAGTGTCAATCGTAGTGTTTTCAAATGACCATATAAAGGTAAACTGAAAGATGTGTAAAAGCTTATAGAGTTTGAATGAACYGCTATGATGTATTTTAAAGATTAGAATTGCTTCAAAATGGCAACAATCCACTTTGAGCTCATCAGAATTAAACAATTTCTCCAAACTGAGGCCTTTCGATTTACAACAGGTAAACTGTTCTCACAAAACCCCACTTCAAAAGAGCTGAATTATCATTTTATTTTGTGGAAAAAAATCTCCAAGTAGAACATAACCAGATGTTCTTGCTGATCTGCTGTTTTGGTTAACTATAAATGTTTAAAGAAATCTGCCAAACTCATTGTAAACATGATAGCTGCAATGGATCGGACACAGACTCCAGACACATAGCCTCCTTCAAAACATAAATACATTAATAATAATTTTGTATTCAAGGAGGTTACACAAGTACCAGCACCACAAGCTATAAATGTACAAATATCACACTCTTTTCCCCCAATTAAAACACATTTTTCAAATGCTTTCTAAAAGAGATACAAAAATTAGATGTTCTTAGTCCAGATGGAAGCAACACTGTTATTGTTTATTTCTTTTGTTTGCCATCGAAATACAGAATGCCTGAAGTGACAAACGTGTCTCAAACATGACTGATCCAGTTAACAGATGACTGCAGACAGACATGAGACAACTGTGACTTCAGCTCCTAAAAATAAGTCCACTCAGTGTGAAAAGGGTCTGTGTTTGTGCTCAAAGCATTCAGTAAAGTAGTTACTCATTAAGGCTGGGTCAAACACGACTGTTGACAGCAGGTATGTRTCGGTGACCGCTAAGTCCCTGACTTATTACTGACTGTGGTGACATCATCWCCTGTAGGTGTGCTAAATCATTTCTCTCCTCAAACAGAGCCATACTAAATGTGTAAATGGCATCTTTTTCAAGGAAAAGTAAGAACTGAGTAAGCACGCATTTGTGTTTTATAGAGTTTGAAAGAAAAACCTCAATTACATGGTTGTCTTAATCAGTTTTTATAGGGTGTTTTGGTTTTTTGTGTGTGTGTGTGTGAAAAGATTGAAAAACAATGTTTAAATTCAGCTGTTAAAAACATTAAATAGATCRATGAGGTGGATAAATCTAACTTAGTCTTAAGACTAAATTTAACTTAGTGTTAATAATGATGGATCAGTTAAAAAAACAATTACAAATTAAATTCAGTGAGACGTTTGTCTTTAGCTGCTAAACTAGCTTCTAAAAGCCAAATGTTCTTGATTAAGACACTGAACCCCTGACAGTCCACCTTCTTGACAGCTTCACCTCTGTTGGTAAATGAAATGTGTGTGTGTATCTGTGTGTATGTGTGTGTGTGAGASAGACTGGGTGAATGAGAAACACTGTAAAGTGCTTTGCAGAGCCGTCAAGGTTAAAAGTTGCTACATAAGTGAAAAAGCATTTAATGGGKTTTTTTTTTCCGGTGCTTTGTCAGTGGCCCACTCACATGTTGCAGACATCTAACGGTGAAAACAATTCACACAAAAGCACACACTTCCATTAATGTGTGCACAAAAACATGTGTCCCCCCCCCCACACACACACTCGACAGAAAGTTCAGTTACACAAACACTCTCAGGTTTTCTCTCCGTGTCCCATTGCTCCATATTTGAGCTCAGCTACTCAGTGTTTCAAATGCAAAGTTTCGAACCGCATGGCTGTTTTTACATGCATCAGGTAAAAGCGTCCGTTTCTATTGGCTGGATAAATGAAGGATTTTAAAGTTTGCATGAAAACGGCTGCTGCGGGCCTATTTCACTGCTCATATGTTAGTAATTCCATAGTAAAAACAATCTGAGGAGGCTGCACCCACTCTCAAATGACCCAATTTCCTCCCAGTGGCCCCAGACCTGAACATAATGTCTGCCTGTGTTGGACTTTTTGTTGCATTCCTCATGGAAAATCAAATCACGTGTCAGCTAYATAAAAAAAATCAAATAAAACTTGACAGAGTTGTAGCAGTARCAGTATGAGTTCCAGTTGAACATGAATTTTGCTGCACACTCAGACATGCAGTGATATGGTCACATTAGCGGTTGCACAATTTTTTTTTAGGTGTGACTGATTTAACAAAAGGTAAACAGTGAAATCAAGCAGTACATTTTTTTTACAGTTTTTAAGTCTTTTCTTTAAACTCAGGACAAACACAATGAACACCGGGTCAGAGTAAGCAATCTGATACAAGGCCATGCCCCAGTTTTACTCAAAAGATCTGTAAATGAATGAAAAGAAATGATCTGGGAAAGTATTTCAGAGGATCCAACAATACTTTTATAACTCTTTAACCCGAGATGAGGCGTCAATAATTGTGTAACTTTTTCCTAAGCAATTGGAAAGTAATCAAATATCAGTAAAACCCAAATAAAATGACACATAGTGCCTGCTTTTCATACATCTACAGTATATAAAACACTTGAACAGCAAGCTGTGATTTATAACAGCAAAAACTTGGAAGTCAAATTGAGTTCAATATTCCCAGTTTGCCGAAGTGGAAACCTGAAGCCTGTTMAACTCATACACAAGAATAAACTTTAGATTAGGATTTCTTCTAGATATTCTCTTGYGAAACATAATTATAAAAAAAATCTATCAGCTGACTTCCCTTAAAGTTTCAGTGCAGATTTGCTGTGTTTTTGGCAACATTCAGAGCTGATCTCTTCACATTGTCCACCCACAGACAAATTCACTGGAAGCTTTTCTGCAGATGTCACTGTGTTTTCCCCGTCCCCCTGTTRTAACAGAGCAAACAGAAATATTACTAAAGAAACTCTTGGCCCTCAGCTGCCTGGAGTTGTTCTGGTAACTGTAATCGAAAGCTTCAGTCTTATGAACACAGCTTAATAATGAAGCGGCAACAATCTGATCAAAACCAAACCTGAAATACCAGTTTATTAAAGGGATCCACGATTAGTTGTAACATTAAACTTTATTTGATAAACATTTATTTTAACTGTAAAATAAAGACTGTTAAAATACTGTAGGCTGTTTAGTTTTGTAAATTTTTTCAAATATATTTTAACACGGACGGAGCCATTTTATTTACATGCAAAGCATTCTGGGTAAATGATGACATCTAATAGGTCATCGGTACAAGGCTGCTAGCGAGC
>NW_013952403.1:3126938-3133673 GCF_001266775.1 Austrofundulus limnaeus | reverse complement strand
CAACCAACCAACCAACCAACCAACCAACCAACCAACCAACCAACCAACCAACCAACCAACCAACCAAACCAGCAAACAAAAACACATATTTCACTTTAGAGATATCAGCTTGATATTTTTGTGCCCTGTTCTAAATTTTGTCAGAACAGGGACCTGGTAAAGACCATAAAGTGATGTTTACACASAGACTTGCTGTTTTCATAAGAACTGAATCCTATTCTTTGCTCTGTGAAGATCGTGAGTACGTAATTCAAACCTATTCAGTTCAGAGTAAACAGCTYGTATGAGTTGAGACTGGGTCACCCAAGCTTCAGTGTTTGGTTACTCATTAAGTAAAATCACATCTCATTTCAGTTTAATGGCTGTCAGCAAAGGCACTGCA
This sequence comes from Austrofundulus limnaeus, assembly GCF_001266775.1. Lineage (NCBI taxonomy): Eukaryota > Metazoa > Chordata > Actinopteri > Cyprinodontiformes > Rivulidae > Austrofundulus > Austrofundulus limnaeus. Next base: position 3,133,291 of record NW_013952403.1, on the reverse strand, counting down.
CTTCCTGCCTGCTTTTTGGTTTTATTTCTTTACGAGCGGCCTTTATGACTACACGCCTTATCGAGTGAATGTTTAAGAAACCTCTGAGGTGATTGCTGAGACGATGCACCGGTACCACGCAACTCTGGAGTGTAAATATTTGTTGGTGCATGTGATCCAGTTTTCTGGGCCAACACTGTACACAACATTTTCCATGCACTTTGCTTTAACTCCATGAGTTTCATCCCACACAGCAGACAGGTGTGGGCCAGGTCTGGCAATGATGGCTCTGTTTTTAAGATGGCCTGCCACAGCTGGCCCAGTTATATTTTGGTTTATGTGGTGCTGGCCCATGCACCAACCACCTCTGGCAAACCACATCTGGGCCGGGCCGTCATTCTTTGCAGTATCTGGGCTGACTGTTAGTGCTGGTGCACTGTGTGGGCCCAGAACTGGGTCAGACAAATTTTGCTTTGTGGGATTTTTAAGAAAAGCATTACACAACAGATAATTTTTTTTAGATCTTTTACTAAAAGAAATAAAATTAATATCAAAATAAAATACAAAAATAACTCATATTAATGTACCATAAGCTGCAAAACTGCTGATTTAATGATGAGTTAAATTTTAAAGTGTCTGTGACATGCATTTTTTAATAAAACACACAAAAATGGAAGGAAACATCTTTATATTAAAGAAATTTGGCATAATTGACACTATTTTATGCATACACGACTAGCATATTTTTGTTTTGGACTTGGCGTGGCTGGTGCGACAGGAAGTGATAACAAACGGGAATTCTTTGGTCAAACTCTGAACTCCTTTGTCTTTGGTAAAGACTCAAAAAAATCAGATTCATGTCGAGGTTCCCACTATCAACACTTCCCGTTACATGAATACATCTATCAACTGCACATTAAGTGGCAAGAACTTTTGGTGGCACACCACTTATTCTTACTTCTCACTGTGTTGGTTATGAACAAACTGTCCAACTTCTTTATATCTGCAGCCTGTTTAGGGTCACGAGGGTGTCGATGCCTCTGCGGAGGTCACTGGGTGAGAGGCAGTGTTCATCCTGGACAGGTCACCAGTTTATCACAGATCCACGCAGGGACAAACAGCAGATGAGCTTTTTGTACTGTTAATGAATTTGAAGAAAACTAATGCATAGGCAGAACTTGATGGCTTCTTGCTTTGAGGCAGCAGAGCTAACCAACTGATTCACTTTATTTTCTAGCCATGTTTTTTTTCTGTTTTTAAATTCTTAAACATTTATTGCACTTTAAAATCTACTTCATGCTTGCTTTATTTTATCTTTTAGCTACTGTTTTGATAATTATGTTTTAGCTACGTTTTGCAAGTTTCAACTTATAACTGCTGTTTTGCTGATGCTCAGTTGCTCTGCTGGTTTTCTTAAATGGATCCGAAATCAGCAGTTTCAGTGTTACAATTTGTGTTTTTTTTTTCTATTTGAAAAAATTAGCAGTTTGACGAAACCAAAAGATGTTCAAAGACTTCAGACTCAGACATTATTGCAATAAATCTTGTCAAAAACATYCTTCCTTTTATTTCCTAACGGTAAAGGAAGAATGAAAAGAATGTGATTTGGCCACGAGGTTCTCACACACAACTCTTCCTTATAAATAAAAAAAGGTCAGAGCTAATTTATGAGAAAAAAGAAGGACGAGATGACGACTCTGACCGGTTTGGTTATTTCATTTCTCAGACAATTTCTACAACTTTGTTTTAAAGTTGAGATTGATGTTTAATCACATTTTTAAAGCATTGATCATGTCGATCCTGATCTCTGCAGGACTGAGTGGGTGTGTGAGTGAGAGTGAGTGTGTGTTTGCATGTGAGACTGAATCACTGATAAATGCTTTTTATGGCTTTGCCTGAAGTATACAGAAAGGAGTGTGACGTTCCGTGCAAAAGTTTTAAACACCACTAACTTTCTTCACGTTCTCACTYTTTTAACGTGGCGTTGACCAACACTTCTTCAGGCTTTCGTAATATTTGGTAGTTTTTCTTTTGATTTTGGCTGCCTTTTCACTCATCTAGTGTCAGTGGCAACACATTGTGCGGTGAGTGCCTATACTGTAACAAATGAAAAGTGCAGAACAAAAGAAGAAGTATCAAAGAAATTTATATATAAAAATAGGATSTGAAAGTTGTGTTTTTAGGATACATTAGAAAATCCAGGAACAATCTAAAACAGAACCAAAGCTGATCATCTTCTGTGTGTCAGTTTTCAGTTATTAGCTTTTTGTTAACCCTAATGGTGTCAAATGTGCTCATGTGTCCAACTACATACAGCCTAAATGTGACAAATTATTTAAAACTCCACTTAAAATATATGCTATGTGTCCACACAGTGGTTCATCACTTGAATTTTTCACAGTTTAGAAAAAAATAGTATTTTTTTTCTGAGAAATGGTTAAGAATGAAACATCATTCAAAGTCCAAGAAAAGAAAAAAAAAGTGTGAAGAAATGCTTTGGATCACATTAAACGTTTTACATGAAAAAAAGAAGAAATTGTAGGTGACTTAAGACTTTTGCACAACAGGCTACTGCAGCTCTGACATACTGTATAGGCGGATTCGTTTAGTTGCGCTCGACGCGCTCTTCCACCTGACCGGAAGTGACATCACTTTAAAGAAAAGTGAATAAAACTCTGGTAGGAGGGTTCAGCAGCTCTGGACTTCAGTGTGAAAGTGGCACACTGAGTTTTTGGGCGGTCTTCACGTTGTGAAACTTCCCGTTTCCTTCTCACACACACACACAAACACGCACACACACACACGCACACGCTCCTCCTGCCTGCTGCGCTCCGTGCGCTCAGTTACTGACTGGCAGCGCAGGAATGGACTCCGCCGCGACTTTCTAGGAGCAATAGTTTGTAAAAACAAACATAAAGTTGAACTTTTAGACCTGAGAGGCGATAAAACACCACGGGCTGAGATGAAAATTGAAAAGTGAGACAAGAGGAGTTTTTTTAATGTACTTGGATCTGTTTTGGTGAGTAGTTGTTAGAATGCTGTGTGCACGAGCTCACTGAGAAAAACAGATGTGTGTTTAAAAGTTCAGGTCAAATTAAAAACCACATTAACCAACAATAACCAGCGATAGAACACATGTTCTTTCTTTTGGTGACATTTTTTTTTTACTTCTGTTATAAATTTAAACAAAACAGAGCTAAAACAGTTAAAAGTAAATATTAATACTGTTACAAACAAAACGAGTTTTGTCACTTAGACTTCATGTGGATTGTTACTGTTTTAATACTGTTTTATCAATGCTGAGTTAACTTTTATATATTTGTGGCTGTGCATGCTTTATAATTGAGTTTTATTTTGATTTTGGTTTTTTTTAATCAGCGTTCAGAGTTTATGATTTCTCCTAWAGTGTCTTTATAAATAAATCTGACTTCCAAAATATGCTGAAAATGGTGTTTAGACTGTAAAACGTTAACATTAAATAGAGTTGGAAATGTTATACAATCATTTCCTTTTTCAGCCAATGTGTTTCATGTTTTCTTTTCAAATTTTCTATGTTGAATAAAATATGATCCACATGTTTTATTATAAAGGTGCATTATCCCATCTTTCAGTTAGACAAACAGAATGTTAATAACCCAGAAAGCTTTGTGTTTTGGAATGTTCCACAGCGAAGGTTTAATTGGAATTCAGAGCAGCTACTTTACAATMATATAAATATTTTAGGCTTCACTATGAACCAAATTTCACTGMATTTTATTGTGTTTTTTTAAACTAGATTTAGCTTTTTTAGAGACTTATTTGGGCAACTTTTCTKCAGTGTACTGCAGTTTATGGTGCAGTAGGGGATAAATAAGAATTTGTGTCTCTTGTCCGCTGTGTATCCACTTTGTATAWAGACGAGAAGGAAAGTTGTTATCAAAACACAACTTAATCCAAAAGCAAGTATAATTGATGGTATCGGGGTATATTTATGGCACCGTGAACACGTCATTACTGCTGAGTGAATACAGATGTTTCTGAACAGGCGTCCAGATGACTCAATTCCATAGGAGGCCTAAATTACATCCTTTTAAAGACTGCAGCAGCTGAAGCAGTCGGGCTGCTGTCCAAATGTTTTACTTATGAAACATTTAATGTATTATAGGACAAAAATTATAACAACAAAGGGTTGAGGATCAGGTGAACGCTTATCTTAGCAAGAATAGAAACCAGTGAGCATAAAGCAACGTCTAAACAACAGATATATTCATACATATCTAAACTGTAACGTACACGTCTGATCAATCAAACATTCTCACTTTGTTGAGATTTCACCAGGTTTGATAAGATTAAATAACTTATTGGTCCAGAACCTACTGGTTAGGACGATTTTTCTGTGAAATACTTCAAATTGGATTCTCTACTTTATATCAAATAACTGAAACTAAAACATAGATTTGAAAAAAATATGGATTTATGTTCACAAGAAGTATGTGTCTTTTTACTCACAACTGAAGCAAATAATTTAGTCTTTTTGACTTTTTGGTGATTTAATTGYATATTTTTTGACAGAAAAGTGAAAAACTTGAAATTGAAAGTTGAAATGATTCTTTGTAGTCACGTAGTGCTCAAGTTTGGGTTAAAGATTTCAGTGATTTTATCCAAATTAACAAGCTTAAGACTGAGATTTTTATGAATTTTGAACTGTTTGAGTAAAATGTTTGACTGAACAGAAATTGACTTGATAATATTGAGGTTTTTATTGAGGTTTTTGCTCACCGGGATGTAGAATGTTTCAACCATCTACTGTATTTTTATATCTTATTTGCTGTTAGACATCACTTTTGTCTCTTTTCTTGTTTAGGTTTCTTGGATGGAACGCCTCCTTCAGACGCCCCACATGGATTTGGTGACCAACAGCTCCAGTCCACTCAACCAATCCCAAGTTTTCACCTCGATCTTCAATGTCAGCTGTCGCTTTGATGAGGAGTTCAAGTACATCCTGCTGCCCGTGTCCTACAGCCTGGTCTTTGTGTTCGGCTTCGTGCTCAACGCCGTGGCCTTGTGGGTGTTCCTGAAGATGCGGCCRTGGAACCCCAGCTTGGTGTTCATGTTCCACCTGGCTCTGTCAGACTTCCTGTACGTTCTCTCCCTGCCCACGCTCATCTACTACTACGCCAACCGCAGCCACTGGCCGTTCGGCGTGGCCGCCTGCAAGATCGTGCGCTTCCTCTTCTACGCCAACCTCTACTGCAGCATCCTCTTCCTCACCTGCATTAGCGTGCATCGGTACTTCGGCATCTGCCACCCCATCAAGGCGCTGACCCTGTTGAAGTCGCGTCACGCCCACCTGGTGTGCGGTTTGGTGTGGTGCGCCGTGACCGTGTGCCTGGTGCCCAACCTCATCTTCGTCACCACCTCCAGGAGAGACAATGACACTCTGTGCCACGACACCACGAACCAGGAGTCCTTCCACGAGTACGTGGATTACAGTTCTGTGGTCATGGTGCTGCTCTTTGGGATCCCGTTCATCGTCATTTTGGTGTGCTACTGYCTGATGGCGCGGGCTTTGTGCCGGCCCAGATGGGGCTTAAACGCCAGCCAGCAGGGCGTCAGCTCACGCCGCAAGTCCATCAAGCTCATCGTGGTGGTGCTGGTGGTGTTTGCCGTCAGCTTCGTCCCGTTCCACATCACCAGGACTCTGTACTACACCGCCCGCGTGCTGGACCTGAACTGTGAATTCCTCAACATCGTGAACTTCACCTACAAAATCACGAGGCCGCTGGCGAGCGTCAACAGCTGCATTGATCCCGTTCTGTATTTCCTGGCCGGGGATCACTACCGCACCAGAATGGTGTCAGCTCTGACAGGAAGGAGAGAAACAAAAAGCAACTCCAAACCTGAGCATGTGCAAACCCAGCCGAACAATAACTGCAGCATAGGTCTAGTCTGTAAGAACCCTGCAATTACAGCCATCGGAGAGGTTGAGGCATGAAGTGGACTCTAAAATATTAATGGAGAGTTAAAAAGTGAGGTCCTATCGAAAGGTTACAAACAAAAAATATCTTACCTGTTCTTGATTGCTCTTTAAATAACGTAGGTTTGAAGAAATACAGTTGGATCTGCCCTGACTGATGAGTTAACAGCTACTTGGATTTTCTTTGGCTTTTGATTAAGACAGAGTTTGAGGTTCACTTAGAGCTGATGTTTTTTTTTTAATAGTGTTTCTTTATTTTATTTTAGTCTTTGACTAAACAGTACAGCACTTTGGTCAGCCTCTGTTATTTTAAAATGCTGTCAATGTCACATTTATTTACGTGACACATTAAAATAACAATCTCTCTCTCTCTCTCTCTCTCTCTCTCTCTCTCTCTCTCTCTTTATATATATATATA
>NW_013952403.1:3123809-3125997 GCF_001266775.1 Austrofundulus limnaeus | reverse complement strand
GATGATCTCTAACATCAACCCATACTTATGTTTTTGCTGCAGACACAAGTTGCTCAACTAGCAAAACTCCCTTATTATAACACTAAATAAAATATTAAAAAAAAAGGAAAAGGCCATTTTGAACAGACAGGGTTGCTGTTTCGATGAGGCCTGAACTTGAATAAARTCTCTGTGACTTGAATTGCTGCTCAGACTAGCCGTCAGCTCATCAATCCAGTCAGAAATAAACTAAAGCTCCTTGAATTGCCGTCTGCAGCAGGTAAGATATTAAYTGTTCATTCCCTTTCTGTCAAAACAAACTTCAAAAGATCGGCATAGTTACTTTACACTTATTAATTCCAGAAAGTAAAACTCTCCTGAAAAAGTTGAGCAACAGYTGGTTTATAGTAAATAATGTGTTTGTTCTTTAGCTCCAGCTTCGTTGAAAACTGCTTTTGTTTCGATTCTCTTCATTGCTGTTGTAATGAAAAATGAAAAACAAAAGTGTTTTTTTTGCAAGAGTTGTTTCACTTTTGCCTGTAAAGTGACCTACCATATTTGTATTAGTGCACAAATGTAACCAAATGAATAGACAGTATTTACACCTGTGATGATGTATATTAGTATATAATGACATTTGTAAATATATTAGAATAAAAYTATTTTTTTAGAAAATACTGCTTGTGCAGACATTTAAGTGAAGGATTTTTTCCTCTGATGATCACAAATGCCTTCAGTAGATGATCCAGTTTGTGGACTGTTTAATATTTCAACAAACTTGTGCTTTTTTTATTTATAATCAGAACTATGCCAAGAGTCTGGCTGTTGTCTCAGAGACGAGCCACCCATGAGGCAATCCTTCCTGTCCCTATCAGCAGTGTTTGTGCGTTACTCAGAAACAACAGCTGCAAGCCGAGCAGTTTCTGATCCCAGGCCAGCTGCTTTTGTCCTTCAGCATTCAGCTACAATAAAGAGACGACTCTGCACAGAATCCCACACGTCCACCTCTGAAAACCAAACACTGAGCTTCAGTGTCTTCTTCTGCCAGTCAATGAGCTGAAACAAAGTTACTGAACGGCTCCTCGGTTTTATGTGAATGTACAAAGTACGGTGTCACACGATATTCTTGTGATGTAAAATATGAGCACTATATCACTAAAAATGTTTTGTATGTTAACATGATTCATACGGTTCACCATGTGATGTCATAAACTAAATAAATGTATTTTGTACTGATCATACAGGAAGACTTTTCTGTGTTAAAAAATATTTATTATCCAAGGCCTAACACTCATATCAGTGGCTCTGGTATTGAGGAGAAACGAAAAGTGAAAGACTTCAGTGGCTTTAAAAAGACACAACACAGGTCGTGTTTAGGAAATGAAATCAGATAAAAGTAACAACRATGACACAAACGATGGTTTTCACAGGAAAGCCACCATGTGAAAGGACTGGTGCTGCTTCAAAAATATGAGACTGTGTTAAAAGGCTAATGGGGAAAAGAAAAGCTCAGTTTTCCCAGTGAGTTTAATTTGACTGCTAAATGTTGAACCCAGGAGGGACACAATTAGAGAGGTTGTTGTCAATTCATTTAAAGGTCATTGAAAAAAGTTATCGTATCTTTTTGCTTGTGTGGGTGTTCTTTCTTGGTATGTCAAGTTTTTGTCCCACAGTCCAGAAACAKGAATATTACTGAATCTGAATTGGCCTCAAGTTTGTGTGTGAATGTGTGTACAGGTTTTTGTTACCTGGTGAGGACATTTTTGGGGTACACACAGCTAGGACCCACTGTCCCTTGCTGTGGGTGGTTAGGTTTAGGATTAAGTTATGAATTAAGCTGTGGGTGGTTAGGTTTAGGATTAAGTTATGAATTAAGCTGTGGGTGGTTAGGTTTAGGATTAAGTTATGAATTAAGCTGTGGGTGGTTAGGTTTAGGATTAAGTTATGAATTAAGCTGTGGGTGGTTAGGTTTAGGATTAAGTTATGAATTAAGCTGTGGGTGGTTAGGTTTAGGATTAAGTTATGAATTAAGCTGTGGGTGGTTAGGTTTAGGATTAAGTTATGAATTAAGCTGTGGGTGGTTAGGTTTAGGATTAAGTTATGAATTAAGCTGTGGGTGGTTAGGTTTAGGATTAAGTTATGAATTAAGCTGTGGGTGGTTAGGTTTAGGATTAAGTTATGAATTAAGCTGTGGGTGGTTAGGTTTGGG
>NW_013952403.1:3116372-3123799 GCF_001266775.1 Austrofundulus limnaeus | reverse complement strand
CACACACACACACACACACACACACACACACACACACACACACACGGTTTGAAAGTTGAGGCGAGGCCTTCTTGTGGCACTTTGGGGCTTCAGCTGTTGCACGTTTGCTTTGAGACGATCAGCAGAACAACATGAAGGCTCAGATCCTGGAGGATTTCAAAGTAAAAGCACAGCAGGTTCATCAAAGCAACTCCTGTACTGCAAAAAAAGCTAAATAAATAAAAAAGATCACATAAACACTTAGCTCCTGCTGTTTCCCCATCATTATGGCMTTTTGTTGGGGAGCGACCCCGCTCACTTTCTGAAACAAAGCTGGGCGGGCCTTGGTGGCAGGAAGGTCAGCACCAAGCAGAAGTCCAGGCCACAGGGGTGGGTGGGTTTACTGTGGCAGCTTGCAGTTAAGAAGGAGGATTATGTGTGTGTGTGTTTGTGTGTGCGGTTACGTGTGTGAGGAGGGATAGGGTGCCGGTACGGCGGGGCAAATTGTTTTAACCCCTATTACGGCGGCGGCATGGCGCTTCTCTTATCTGGGCCTCTGCAGCCACTCATTAATATTCTGTACATATGGCAGTGCTTTCTGTATCATTGTCTATTAATGGGAGGGATAATCGCTCATTCAATTATCAGGCAGTCAGGAAAAGACCAACTGTGCCTGCGCGGGCCCAGTTCACGCCGYGCCACAGCCCAAAAACAGAGCCGTGCCAGTGGGAAGGTGAGTGCGATAGCRGGGATTACAACATATTAGCTACTTTAATATGTTAAGCGTGGAGTGATGTGAAGCAAATAGAGGATGTCTTCAGCGGGCGAGAAACAGGCCTGAACTTTGTAACAACAAAGCAGAAAAATATCACCGGWGTCATGATCCACGCGGGGTTCTCATCTCTCCAGCCTCAGCAGCTTCTCCTCTGTTACCAATCTGTGGTCCAGGAAGGGTTCATTCGGYGGCTCTGATGTCCGCAAGTCAAAGATCTGAGGAGGGATCAGATTGAGCCGGGGGCCTCGGGACGCTCCGAGGCCACGGCCTGGAAGTGACGAGGTCACCGACGATAGTGTGACCTCCGGCTGCTTTGACCCGGAGCGACCTCGTTGAGTCAACACGAACCCAGAAACGGCGAGCGAAGTGMAGGAGGAGAGCTGGAATTAGAGTTGCTTAGTGAGTTTTTTTTATTTTGAAGAAGGTGGGTCATGGAAGTGGGACTGAAGAGCCCCCTCCCTGTAACGGTGATGTTTTGAGGGAGAAAGAAGGGAGGTGAAATGTTAACAAAAAAAAATTGTATGAAATCCGTAGTTTGATAAATTTTCGCGCGCTGAATGAGGCGGTACAGGCGGCCGAGGCTGCGGTGGAGGGGCCTTTGTTGGAGGTCCTATTTTCTCCGGCAGAGCGGCGCGCTCACAGGGTCAGCGAAGTTACGAAAGTAATTAAAGCTCGGCGATTCACCGCCTGCTGCAGAGAAAAGAAAGCAAGCTGTCATTCTGATTTAGAAAAATAAATTACAATTTTAATAATGGGGGGGGGGGTGTAGGGGTGTGAGAACGACTGGAGCCTTGGCGAGCAGACTTGGGGGGCAGGGAGGCGGAGGAGGAGGAGGGCCTGTTGGGTGGGGGGAGGGGTCGAGGGGGTTGCTGGCTGCCTACTTATCAATAGTTGCAATTTTTTTTGAAACCACATCGGTAGTACATTGCGGGAGCACAAGTGCCCTTAAAAAAAGAAAACGGTGGAACATTAACATACTGATTTCATGCGCATGGCAAAGGGCCCGAGCCAATATCAGAGAGGACTCAGCAGTCCTATTGTCTGCTGGGACTCTGGTCCCCTCTGATATGAAAATTCAATTATTTTATAACTAGATCTGGTGCTGCGTTTTGACAGTCGGCGGTAGCGGCTTGCCAGCTGCATCAGCGTGGGGGACCAGAGGCTCCTGATAGYGAGAGGGAGGCCTTTCAGACATTGACATGTTTTTGGGGGACAAGATTGCCTAAATGTGTTGCATTTAAGGACTGAAAGTTAATCTAATGCAGCACCATTATCTCACTCAGGTAATTCCAATACCACCCGCAATCTGTGTTTACGCTCGCGCACGCACCCACATACTCGCACACCCATTCATTCTTCGGCACTTTGAATCTGATGCCTGAAGCTTTCTGCATCCAAACAGGAAATGTATTTATTTTTGCTGTGGCACAGCCTCTCAGCAGGTTGGAAACTATATGAAACGAAAGTTGTTTTTCTTCTACACATCAGCACTTTCCAGATAGAAGGAGCACATCCACAGAAAAAGACTTCCAGTGTGAAACAGTGCTCAGAAAAGTTTTCGCTGTATTTACAGTCCTCCTCGAAACTATTGGAACAACCAGTCCATTTCCTTTTTTTCTCTGTTTGCATTTTATTTTAGCTGAAAACATTTCGCTTCAAGGTAAAAAGTCAGCATTTCAGCAGTTCCCCACCATGTATTCATGTTATATCAGGGAGAAAAATAGTCCACAATAACACCAGCTTTCCAGTCAATTTGAATGGGGAAAAATGTTGGTTCCTGAAAGGTATYGACCCCAAAAACCAAACAACCAAAGTTTGTCTGAAGAAAAAAGTGATTTTACACTGTATTTTACCACATGAGGAAGACATAAAAGAGTGACATCCTAACAAAACCCATAAAAGCTGCAGTGAAACTGTCAGAAAAAAAGTGAAAATATGTCACTGAGCTGCAGATTTGTTTTGACACCACTGATCAACCAAAAAAAAAAAAAAAAAAATGCAGATTTGTTTTGATACCACTGATCAACCAAAAATATATATATTAAAAAGATTCTCTAACAAACAAAGGTTTCATCCAAGCTGTATCCGCTGGATCCTGTTCAGAGTCTGGTCAGTCCAGCTGGTGCCAATCTTTAGCTCAACAAACAAGAGGTGGACAGGTTAGTCCATCACAGGGCCACTCAGAGACAAACGCCCGTCATGTTATTAYGTATTAAAGTCAGTAATTCTTCCTCAGCTGGAAGGGGATCAGTGTTTTCAAACTGTTTTAATAATTATGTAATGATGGTTAATCTAAAACACTGTACATGTTTTTTTTTGACTCTGAGGCAACCAAAGTACACACAGTGAGCCATACTTGCATGTTTTCCAGAACACTGTTGAGGGAAATCACAAACATAAAGACGTTATCCAGAGAGCAGGAGAAGATCCTGTCTGACTGCTCTGGCAGCAGGGACCAGGATTGGTTTGAGTTCTCAGAAAATGAGACAGACAGCAACACTGAATGTGAAGTCCCAGCAAAAGGCAAGAGAAGGATGATGAAGATCCTCCAGTCAGCAGAAAATACTCCAGAAGCTTCAACGAATTCCACAGCAGTGGTAACTTGGAGAAGAGTGATCCATCTTTCATCCATCCTCAAGAAAAGGAAAGATGGAGGAAAATGGAAGACTCCAGTTTTGCCAGTTTGCTGCCATTGCAGCTGCCAGAGACCTCAACCAAAGACCACCAGGCCAAAACATTTCCAACAGTACTGTTCCACCTTCAGAACATACATGGTGGCAGACTGCACACATAGTTCCCAACATTAAAAGATAGTTTAGATCTTTGAAGTGAAGTTCTGWATGCAGTTATCAGCAGTCAGTGTCTTGTTTGTAGACTATTGTATGAACAATGTCAGAAAGAAGTCATTATTAAAGAGTCAAGTTAACAACCAGTCTGTGCTGTCTGGGGCGGGGGCGAGAGGGAGGGGCCTATTATGTATTTTCCAGGCACATATTTAAATTCTATGCCACTTTCAAGTAACTGTTACCCTCAGTTTTTATGAAAATGCTGTATATACAGCGGGTAAAATAAGTATTGAACACGTCACCATTTTTCTCAGTAAATATATTGCTAGAGGTGCTAATGACATGAAATTTTCACCAGATGTCGGTAACAACCCAAGTGATCCATACATACAAAGAAATCAAACCATAAATGTCCAGAAATGAAGTTATTTGTAATAATGTGGAATGGCACAGGGAAAAAGTATTGAACACACTTACTGAAATTTATCAAATACTTTGCACAAAAGCCTTTGTTGTCAATGACAGCTTCAAGACGCCTCCTGAATGGAGAAACTAGTGGCATGCATTGCTCAGGTGTGATTTTGGCCCATTCTTCCACACAAACAGTCTTCAAATCTTGAAGGTTTCGTGGACCTCTTCTATGAACTCTGATCTTTAGTTCTTTCCATAGATTTTCTGTTGGATTCAGGTCAGGTGATTGGCTGGGCCATTCCAGCAGCTTTAGTTTCTTTCTCTGAAACCAACTGAGAGTTTCCTTGGCTTTGTGTTTGGGCTCATTGTCTTGCTGAAATGTCCAGCCACGTTTCATCTTCATCATCCTGGTAGATGGAAGCAGATTTTTATCAAGAATGTCTCTGTACATTTTTCCATTCATCCTTCCTTCAATTATCTGAAGTTTGCCAGTACCATATGCTGAAAAACAGCCCCACACCATGATGTTCCCACCTCCAAACTTCACTGTTGGTATGGTGTTTTTGGGCTGATGTGCAGTGCCATTTGACCTCCAAACATGATGTGWATTCTGGCATCCAAACAGTTCAATGTTGGTCTCATCTGACCAGACTATATTCTCCCAGTATTACACAGGCKTGTTTAAATGTTGTGCAGCAAACTTTAAAGGAGCTTCAACATGCTGTTTCTTCAGCAGTGGAGTCTTGCGTGGTGAGCGTGCATACAGGCCATGGTGGTTCAGTGCATTACTTATTGTTTTCTTTGAAACAAACGKACCTGCTAATTCCAGGTCTTTCTGAAGCTCTCCACAAGTGGTCCTTGGCTCTTGGACAACTCTTCTGATAATTCTTTTCACTCCTCTGTCAGAAATCTTGTGAGGAGCACCTGGTCGTGGTCGGTTTATGGTGAAATAATGTTCTTTCCACTTCTGAATTATGGCCCCAACAGTGCTCACTGGAACCTTCAGAAGTTTAGACATTCTTCTGTAACCGATGCCATCATTATGCTTTGCAACAATAAGGTTGTGAAGGTCTTGAGAGAGCTCTTTACTTTTACCCATCATCAGATGGTTCTTGTGTGATACCTGGCCATCATCTGGGTCTGAACCAGCTGATATTAACTTGCACTGACAAGGGGCAGGCTTGCTTTCTAATTACTGAGAGAGTTCAGCTGGTGTCTTGGCTTTCCATGCCATTTTACACCTCCYTTTCTTCATGTGTTCAATACTTTTTCCCTGTGCCATTCCACATTATTACAAATAACTTCATTTCTGGACATTTATGGTTTGATTTCTTTGTATATATGGATCACTTGGGTTGTTACCGACATCTGGTGAAAATTTCATGTCATTAGCAACTCTAGTAATATATTTACTGAGAAAAATGTTGACGTGTTCAATACTTATTTTACCTGCTGTATCAAAAATAAATTGACTTTGTATCATAGCCTATCTAAATGCCTTGAAATTGGCCTCTGTCTTTTTAAGAACTCCCTACCGTTTCTTGACACTACCACTTCAGTCCATTTCACGATGGTGCTTCAGGGGAGGGGTGCTCTGTGGGGTGGGGGTTCAGCTGCGGACTGAGCTCCGGGGAGGAGCTTTGTWGAAATAGACGGTGCTTTGGACCAGCAAGAGTTTAGGCAGCTCCATATGGCTACTAGGAGCTTCAAGGATTTCTCAAACCTTTACGAATGAGTCAAATCAACACTCTGGATATGTTTTTGATGAGGGATTGACATTATAACATGATACAAAGCTAAAAAAAAMCTCCATTCTCAAAACACACATAAACACCCTTTTATAAATCTTTTTACCATTGTTAATTTAACATTAGACAATGATCTCGCTTTTTACACTTTTTCATCATGTAGTTCCTTTAGCTGCTTTTCCATTTCTAACCAAAAACATTTATCTACAGTAAATATAAATTTATTGCAGAAAACAGTGGTGTGAAATTCACACAACAGAATGTGCATGAACTTTGAAATGTTTTGATTTGAGTTGTTTTAAAACAGATATCTGCTCCTTAACTGGCCCCAGTCTGATTAACTGTTGACTTTGCAACGAAAACTTCTCTCTGATTGATCAGACTAAGATATTACTGACTGCTGATAACAACTCCACAGATACTAATGACCAAAAAATGTTCCCATTATCTCAGGAGAAAAAGGAAAAAGTCAGTGAGTTACTTTTTTGCAAGAACATTGATGCACATCCTCTGTCATTCAACACTCAAGATTCTGTTAAGTGGGGAGTGAAAAATAGCATCTTCACACACTGGCAGACAGGATGGAGCCACAGATCATCGCCTCACCCTCAGCACTGTAAAATACTTTCACGCTTGCTCTTTACAAGAAGTAGTGTGGAACCAGGATTATCAAAACGTAGCTGAATTTTCYTTTTCCCTTAAAAATACAGCAAATGAGGCCTGATCCACCTGCTGACCATAGATCATGAGTATCTGCAACAAATGCTGTGGGTTTCCTCCTTTAGACCCACACTACAACTTCAGAACATTGAGGTCCAAGAAGCTTTCAGCAAAACTTGGGAGTTTGGGTCAGATGTGMTATCAGTGCCATGTTGTCAGCATCTTTAAAAATGTAATACCTTCTCTGTTGCTGTAAGCAGATAAAAAGGAATGGAAGACAAAACATGGCCCAGTTTCTAAAATCACCGTCCTGGATCTGAAGCTGTATGAAGCACATTCTGTAACATCAATGTGGGATGTAGCTGAAGGTCGGAGAGGCCAGAGGTGGGTAGAGTACCCAAAAGTTCTACTCAAGTAAGAATCGCACTACTTCAACACATTTTCACTCAAGTAAAAGTAAAAATTAGTCATCCAAGAAATTACTCAAATAAGTGTAAAAATATTTCATAAAAAAGCTACWTAGCAAGGGCGTAACTTTAGGTTTATTATTGGTGGGGTCTCTGCTTAAATATTCATTTATTGAATCATTTACTTTTGTAAAATGATTCAGGATMTTTTGGGGTTAAATACATTTTGATGTTTTTACTTTCCTGTTTCCCTTGTTTTTACTCTGCACCYTTTCTGTTCCACGTTAGTATAACAATTAAGATAAGTCTTACTACACCCAAACAGTAACAAATATTTAACATTTTTTTAGGATGCGTTTTACAAAGTAACTACATTTCTCAGTTTTCCAAGAGTATGCATTTACCTGGTGCACTACAATTTAATTACAATGTGTGATTCAACAAATACAGCCAAGATGAGACCAGAACAGACTAAAACCCTGCACGATATTTTCAACAGTTATGCTTAAATGTACATATATGTCATGAATTTTGAAATCAGGTCCTTAACCAGTTCATTTCTGTATTGTTCTTTGTAAATAGGAGCAGATATCATGGGATGTTTTTTTTTCTTTTGCTGCCTTTCATTTTATTTCATTTGCATTGTTTTGTTGTATGTAAT
>NW_013952403.1:3112266-3113581 GCF_001266775.1 Austrofundulus limnaeus | reverse complement strand
ATTATGTTAACATAATGTTAACATAATTACAAAATAACAAATTCCAGCATGAGAAACATTTATCCAAGTCTAATTTTTCTCATTGGGAAAAATGAGAAACTAATATGTGTCTCTGATGCATTTCTGGTTAAAACCTTTGTGTTCTTAATTCTGTAATGATACGGTGGGTAGAGTATTCAGAATTTTAGTAATAGTAGCAATATGTCATATTAATATTATTTAAGTAAAGTAAAACTTATATGGTGTATAGACTACTCCTAAAAGTACATTTTCCCTCAAAGTTTCTCAAGTAAATCTAACTGAGTAAATTGAAATAGTTACCCTCCTCTGCGAGAGGCGATACAACAGAGTGTTTAYGGTGTTAAAAGCTGATGAAAAGTCCTTGAATAAGATCCTGGTGTGTGGGTGTGTACAGTCCAGTTGCTTAGTGACCGGGTCCAGAAGCATGAGGTTTGTTTCCTCAGGGCCTCGTTTCGCTTTGTATGAAGACAGACCATCAACAGCCAGTACCAATGATATAATTAGGCTTTTTTTTTGTCTCGGAAAGTAAGACAGATAAAAGAAAAAAGACAACAATATATTTATATTCACAAAGAAAAAGAAACAGGAAACATGAATGTAAAAAGAATAAAACAGAAATGACAGTAAGACAGAATATAAATCAGAAACAAACAAATTTTACATTTTAAGAATCTTTTCTCTGATCAAATTTTAACATTTTAGCCTTGAGAAAAATGTACAACTCAGAATCTTTACACTGTAAAAAATGAAATGTTGGATTTACTTAACCATGTTATGTTACCTGGTTCCACTTAACTGAGTTGAATAAATTCAAAGCAATATACCAGTTTTTAGCCAAAGAACATGAGTATGTTACTTTGAATTTACTCAACTCAGTTAAGTGGAACCAGGTAACATAACATGGTTAAGTAAATCCAACATTTCATTTTTAGAGTGTAGCTACTGTTGCTTTCTAAAGCTTTTTTTTAAGWATGACATCTTAAACAGGAGATTGTTTGGCTCTGATGTTGAGTGGCTCAAATATCTAGAGAACTACTGATCAATACCATTTTTAAAAACAAGAATTTTAAGGAAAAAAAAGCAGCATCGTGGGGACCGGGTGCATCAGGACAAGAATTTTAAGAGTCGAATAATGAAACGTAGCTCATCTCTCAAAATAATCCTAAACGCAAAAAAATCTACACATTTAGATTATTTTGTTGTGAAACATGATTCCCTTTCATGTTCATAAAGCTGCGCACACACACACACACACACACACACACACACACACACACACACACACACACACACA
>NW_013952403.1:3102327-3111949 GCF_001266775.1 Austrofundulus limnaeus | reverse complement strand
CCCGTAAGGCCCTCTCTGCTCGGAGCCCACTGTGTTGTGCCTATTAACCCGGCCTGGGAGAAGAYGTACCTGCCTCCCCTCATTAGGCCGTGGTGGAGTGTGAGCTCAACCTGCAGAAGAATGGAGCATTAATTAGTATTCTCTGCAGGGGGACCTGYCATTAGCACTTAATTAGCCGTAAGAGGACCATTCAGCTGTGCAGCCAGTGTCGAGCATTCAGTGTGTTTCCCCTGTCAGTAAAATCGCCATGAAAGCCCGTGTTTGTGTGAACAGGAGTTTTACTTCCATACAGATTTGTCTTATTTTCTCGCACCTCAACAGGATAAAGGTGCTTGTTTTCTTCCAGCCTTGTTTTTGTTGTCTGAATGCAGCCAGAAGAGAGCAAGACGAGCAGCTCTCGCCGCACCAAAAGGCCCGTGCTCCAGTGTCAGAATGCCTCTGTCAGATCCACCTTTGCCTCCTCGCTGCTGTTGACCTGCATGAGACCAAACGTTGCTTTCTCATCCGGCTTGGCTCGGCGTTGGTAAAATGGGCGATTAGTGAACTCGGGTCAACTTCTCCCCATTGGACTCGGGGAAGTTCCTTTGATCTGCTGAGTAGGCATTCATCTCTTTCTTTTCTCTGTGTTCTCTGTCCTGCACCGTCACCGCCGAGGAGGACAAGGGAAGCTGTTAACCCACCCTCGGCCCGCTCCCCGGCCTCTCTGGTTCTCACTCTTCCTCTCCACTCACCCTTCCCCTAATCCCTGCCCTCCCCGACACAGCCCTCGGAGGCTCAGGCGGACGGTGATGGAGGTACCTTTCACTCCCGGCAATCTGAGAGGCGGAGAGCTGTCATTTGCCAATTTGGCCTGAATGAGGCGGACAGCGGATTGAATGTCGTTTTCCCACCAGGCTGCACCATCCAGACCAGCAGGGGAGGGAGGGGGATGTAATGCTAGAGTAAAATTAGAGCTTTGATGGCAGCTAATAGTGTGTGATGGGTGGCGCTGACGTGGATTTCCAGTACAGACGCCACAGGTTCCTTGTACCTCAGCCTCTCAGGGTCTGACCCACCTGTAAGATTAGGCCGGCTCTGCCTCCTTTCTCTGAGCTGTGATTTCACCCTGATCAGGGTAATTATACATCTCCAGCTCTAAGCCTGCTTATGTCAAAAAGGGCCGGAGAGGTCCTGTTTCCTTCTTCACACACACTTCAGCTTTCAAAAACACACATCAGCATTTAAATCCAGAGCCAGGTGGAAGAGCTGGGAGGCAGAAATCTTGCCTTAATTTCTATTTATTAACTTCTTTTTTTAAAATACATCAGATAATATTTCTCATTTCACTCTCATTTAAAGAATTTTTTACAACACTTTTCAAAGTTTTGAATAAAATCGTCTGCTCCTCTGACTTGTTTCAGCTTTTTATTCTAAACAATGTCCCAGAATGTTTGAGTTTAAAAAATAGTAATATAGTAATATTAATAATAAAGTACACACAAAGAATTTAGAAAATGGGAAGAATCTTTTATCTGCAGTTTAGTCATTGAGAAGTGTTTCCCTGTGTAAAACCCTATGATAAAAACTACATTTACAGTATTTGTTGAAGAAGAAACAGACATGTTGCATGATCAGTTTTTTTAAATGAKACTGCAACATATTTCTTAAAGATTTGAAAAACTCATAACTAAAGGCTGAAAAAGTGACAAAGCCAACAAAACATCACAATTAGTTGAATTTACGACAAGTCAGAAACATAATTTGATGCTCAAAGAGTGCAGCAAAAAGGCTTAACGTTTCAGAAATCAAAATGAATGAAGAGACCTAATGTTTGGACAAAAAGTGTCATTTAGTAATAATGCAGAACGTGTCGGAGCTATTTGGATATTTCAGCATCTGTTGTGCAGAATGTTCAGGGACTTTGCTGAAATCTCTTTGCACAAAGAACAAGGTTAAAACCCATGAATGGCAGTAATTTTGTTTCAGATGAGTTTGAGTCTGATGTGGACATTTCTGAAATTCAGCATTTCTGAATCCACAAAATAAGAGTTCAAAGACAGACCTGGCATCTAAAACAGCCACCAGCTCTGAATCTGAGCTCATTTCGGATGAAATGAAGCAAAGTGGAACTTTGTCTGACAGCGTTGGCTGCATCAGCTGTACAAAGGAGATTTATTTTGTCTATCYGTGCAGGTTTGTAACAGCAGCCTTCAGGGTTGTGTAAGGGTTCAGCAGTTATGATTTCATCTACACGTATTTTTTCTTGGAAGGTTTTGCTTTTGTTTGCAGCAACCCACTTCGTATTGCAATAGTGTTGTTTTTGTGCTTTTTCCAGCTCACGAATGTGTGCGTTCCCATTTTCATTTCCATTTGACACAGTTTACAGCCTTTCACATCAAACAGCTGCCTTTTATTTGTTCCAACGTGCAAAGCACTTACCTTGAATTCTTTTAAAGTATTTAAACTCACATTGTCAGCAGAGGCAATAAAGTATTACACAAAATCAACTTTCTGAGCTTTATATCATGTTATAATATCATTCCTTTATCAAAAACAGAGTTTTGCTTTGACTCATGTTTGAGAAGTCCTTGAATCTCTTGTGGTAGCCATGAGGAGCTGCCTGAACGTTTGCTGGTACAAAGCACCGCCTATTTACACATAGCTCCTCCCTGGGGCTCAGTCCCCTGACAAGCTCCCGCACCACAGAGCACCCTGTTGTGAGGACGTGCTGAATCGGGATTGTCCGAAATGGTAGGATGTTCTTACTATATCACCATTTGTATCATATTTGCTACGCAGGATTCTGTGACCTACACTCACCGGCCACTTTATTAGGTACACCAKGCTAGTAACRGGTTGGACCCCCTTTTGCCTTCAGAACTGCCTCAATTCTTCGTGGCATAGATTCAACAAGGTGCTGGAAGCATTCCTCAGAGATTTTGGTCCATATTGACATGATGGCATCACACAGTGCCGCAGATTTKTCGGCTGCACATCCATGATGCGAATCTCCCGTTCMACCACATCCCAAAGATGCTCTATTGGATTGAGATCTGGTGACTGTGGAGGCCATTTGAGTACAGTGAACTCATTGTCATGTTCAAGAAACCAGTCTGAGATGATTCCAGCTTTATGACATGGCACATTATCCTGCTGAAAGTAGCCATCAGATGTTGGGTACATTGTGGTCATAAAGGGATGGACATGGTCAGCAACAATACTCAGGTAGGCTGTGGCGTTGCAACGATGCTCAATTGGTACCAAGGGGCCCAAAGAGTGCCAAGAAAAGATTCCCCACACCATGACACCACCACCACCAGCCTGAACCGTTCATACAAGGCAGGATGGATCCATGCTTTCATGTTGTTGACGCCAAATTCTGACCCTACCATCCGAATGTCGCAGCAGAAATCGAGACTCATCAGACCAGGCAACGTTTTTCCAATCTTCTCTTGTCCAATTTCGATGAGCTTGTGCAAATTGTAGCCTCAGTTTCCTGTTCTTAGCTGAAAGGAGTGGCACCCGGTGTGGTCTTCTGCTGCTGAAGCCCATCTGCCTCAAAGTTCGACATGTTGTGCGTTCAGAGATGCTCTTCTCCCTACCTTGGTTGTAACGGGTGGTTATTTGATTCACTGTTGCCTTTCTATCAGCTCGAACCAGTCTGCCCATTCTCCTCTGACCTYTGGCATCAACAAGGCATTTCCGCCCACAGGACTGCCGCTCACTGGATGTTTTTTCTTTTTYGGACCATTCTCTGTAAACCCTAGAGATGGTTGTGCGTGAAAATCCCAGTAGATCAGCAGTTTCTGAAATACTCGGACCAGCCCTTCTGGCACCAACAWCCATGCCACGTTCAAAGGCACTCAAATCACCTTTCTTCCCCATACTGATGCTCGGTTTGAACTGCAGGAGATTGTCTTGACCATGTCTACATGCCTAAATGCACTGAGTTGCCGCCATGTGATTGGCTGATTAGAAATTAAGTGTTAACGAGCAGTTGGACAGGTGTACCTAATAAAGTGGCCGGTGAGTGTATATTCTATCAATATTTTCCTCAAAAACCTGTAGTATATCATTTGAGACCTGTATTCTGCCCTCTGGTGGATTATCAATGTACTGCAGGAAGTGGAACTTTTTTTTTCTTTTCAAAATGTCTGCTGAAGTGAGGTCATCCACACATTTTTTTTTTCAGGAAAACTTTTGCTAATCTTGGAGAAGTTATGGTAAGAATAACATTAATATTGTTTGTAATTTTTAATAAATACTTTCTGTGTTGAAACAATGCATAGTTACTTAAAATATTTTTTTAATAGTACAGTTAAACCGTGTTAAAAACTTGTGTATCAAACTTGATTCTGCAGGTGCTCCAGTCCTGAATTGTCATGTGACATTTTAGTAGTTTAATCAACAGTATTCTTGCCACAATACAACCACACACTATTTTTGGATGATTAATTACTGAAATGCCATTTGAAAACACATTTTGGCTATTTTCAAAGTGGTTTCCTTTGAAATTATAATCTCTACACTGTACTGACTAAATATTTACGTGTTAGATGTCAAAGAAAATTGAGGAAGAAGAGAGAAAAAAGAAAGTAAGAAAATGTCATCAATATGATAATAGATGGCATTTTTTTTATAAAGTAAGGTACRTCTGTGCCTGAACAAGGACAGAAACCGTGTCTAAATATCTCATGAACCCCTGAATGAATTTGAATGAACCTTTCAGGAWTTAATTGTTGTTTTTTCATCTACGTCTGATTAATCTGTGGAAATATTCCAAACTCCACAGCTGATAGACTTTAGTCAACAACATAATGGTTGTAACTCAGCTGATATTGGGCTTAGTCTTATTTTTCCTGGCCTCCCTTAAAAAAGAAATCTGTGACAAGTGAAATGCACTCCTGCAAGGAATGTTAGGTTTTAACATATGAATGTTTTAGGGTTGTCTTCAGGTTTTACAGTAATGAATTTTTTGTTGTTCCACAGAGACTCATTTAAAATCCCCACCAATACTCTGCTCCTCCCCTGCTCTACATAAGGATTTACTGAACACAACGTTTGGACCTGCCTCAGGGAGAACACACACGCAGACATCAGACGTATTAAAGACTTCCCTACAGGCGTCGGCGCTGTGATGTTCTGACATCCAGGCATTACAGGCATCTTAAATRTCCGTATCAATCTGCAGAGCTGTCAGCTCGACAATGACGGAAACAGAACACCATCAGCGGTGTCAGGCGGTATCACTCTCATCGTGTGCAGCGTCGGAGCACGGCTCTCTGCAGGACGTTCCTCTGGTTGTCAGCCAAGCCAGCTGAAACTTTTCATTCTGTCCTGTTGGCATCACATGTATTTATTGTTGACCTTTCTTTAGGCTGAGCTTCCTCCATTTTTATAGTTCCACACAGAAACAGAATATCCCTTTTGAAAATGGATCTGCATTGATTTCATTGTTCTACTTTTTTCTCGTGACTGTGTGTGAGGTGATTGTCTTCTTCCTGCTGCACAGAAAGTATTATACTCTGTCCTCCTGGGACGGAGGATGTTTTGTTTTTTAGCCTCTTTTCACTCCAGCTCTCCCTCTATTTTATTTTAAACACAATAGCCCCTCTCTTCTCTCACCCAGCGTGGCGACCCTTTCAAACGTGTAGCTCCAGGTCAGTTTCCTTGCCAAGTTTTGCAGCCTGCCATGTTGTCTATTCTTCTCAGCTATTTAAAAAATGTTGAATATCAACAATGGCTTTCACTGGTGCATTGTCAACTTTTGTATGAAGCAATCTTGGCTGAATGAGATGGGTCTCAGAGCAGGGAGAGCTCAGCTGCAGCGTGCACCGCCACACCAGTGACTGCCCAGCACTCTCACGCTTCACATTTCTCTGCTGCGCCCAGAGACCCGCTTCGGTTGATGTAGTGCAGCTTGAACGGCCGAGGCTGAAGTCGTCCGGGGGGTGCGGAGACTGGAGGCCTTGGATGTTCTCGCTATCTTTTCTTTTTTTTTTTTTGCTCACAGTCCTGGGCCTGCTGACAGCCAGCTGTTGAAGGTGGGTCCAGCAGAGGGATTGGAAAGCAGCAGCAGCCTTGGGACGAGTGAGAGCTCGGTGAGTGTCCTCAATTTTCTGGTCAGAGTGGGAGGTTCGCAGGAAAGTGAGGAGAGAAATGGGAGGGGGCTTGATCAGGAAGCTTTGTGTTTGCTGAGCTCTGCTCTGTTCACATGCACATAGTTGCACAAGGAGATAACTTTAGTTTTTATGCGGCACCTGTTGAAACTCAAACCAAATAAATTCTTGCTTTTATATATTTTTTAATTTTTTTCACTTATATTGTCAAAAATATTCTGACGTTTCAATTACATCCAAAATCCCTCCACTTCTTAAGGTTTGTCCCGTCTCATATCCACACTGGATGCATCAGTGACTTCATGCAGCGCTGCGTATCTGTGCATGAAGAAAAGGATGAAAGCAGGAATGAGAGCTTGCTTCCAGATAATAGTAGCTTAGGCTCTTTGTCCTGCTGTCAGCCAGGAGAGCAGCAAGGCTGGAAATCTCTCCAATGCACCGCCGACGTCTTGTATGTTTCATTGACATATCAGTCTGTGGGGCAATGAGCCGTTGCTTCTGCACCCCTCGGCACACTCCGGCTCTGGATTTTGTGGATGTGTTTGGTGCATGTGTGTGTCCACACAAATAGGCAAAGGAGGGTCATAAAAAGCAAAAATTAGAAGAGTGTAAATAAAAGTTTTAAATGGACAAAGAGCAGAGAAATGTCATTTAGTTCAGCATATATTAGAGAATTTATGTTGTTTATAGGATATTTTTATGTAGGCAGCAACAAGAAGGAGAAAACGCATTTTAAAATGACAAAAACAACCTTGTGAATATTTTAAAAAAGAGGAAAAAAACATTTTTGCATGAGAGCTGTAATGATTTTAATAAAAGACACTTTCTGATGTTTACTCTTTTTGCAAATAAAAGTAATTTTCAGACTTTTCAAAATATACGAAACTGCTTCTTTCCCCCCCAAAATAAAATAAAAACAGAGCTATTAAAATCCAAACRCCCCAGCTTTTTCTCAGGAGCTGTGTTGTCCTCCGTCTCACCTCCCTGAGCTCAACCGAAAGCAGCAAGGTGACCAAATTCATCTCAGGCCAGCCCATCCATTATCTTGTCAACACAGCCAGCTTTCCACCTTACTGTGCTCTTCTCCCCGTGGACTGGCTTTAATGAAACGTGCAATAATCACCACACTTATCTCGTCATGCTCAAGGTAATTAATATATTTAGAGGGCGATGGCTAACTCTTAATTAAATTAAGCCCCTTTTAATGAGACCTTGACTGGGACTAAATTTATGGCCACTATCTGCTTTATCAAGTGCTTGGCACGCAACAGAGATTAGTCATTTTTGTCCCAAATCACAGCCAGATTGCACATTATGTTACTCGTGATTTATATATCAATTTATGCTTGTTTGTTTCTAATTTAGGATTTAATAAATTACCTCCTATAATTACCCTAACCTAGTTTTTCCCCCTTCTTCTTTAAAGCCCCCCCTTACAGTTTCTGCAATTAAAGCCCACTGCTGCACTGCTGTTACATATTCATTTGGAGGAGAATACAGATAACAACTTGGCGGCATTAATCATATTACAAAATTGGCTGTGTTTAATTAATTACAGTTACACTGCAAATTAATTGTGGATTTTCACAATATTATCTTAAACTAATGAAGGTTTGACAAAAAGATGGTTTCTTTCTTTCTCGTTTTTTTTTAAATGCAGCTAGATTAGGGGGGATCTTAATTATGACTAAAACAAAAGAGAGATGCTTGCATGGCGTGGAGCAAAAAAAAAAAAAAAACGTGACAATTCAGCACTTTCTTCCAAACCAAAAAAAAGGGAAGAAAAAAAGAAAAAACAAGAAAGTTTCCATTGTTTTTGAAGGGAAAAAAATGAACATGGCAATGATTCAGACGATACACGAGGAATAATGAGCGCTGTAATTAGCTGGATGGGCAATAGCAACGCTCAAATGCGATCATCAAATAAAGAGGGGCTGATAATGCCATTCACATGTGGCAGTTTTAAAAGCACCACTAACTTAAACACCTGAACTGACAAGCACCTGCTGCTGGACTTGTCTCTTTTTGTTGTGCACTTCACTGCAGGTATTATTTATAGTGCATCTTATAATTGTGACAAAAAAAACAAAACAAAACAGCAAACGAGCTCTAACGCGATGAATGACGAGTGCCCAGATTAGACTCTCATAAGCTTTAAAACGACTCACTACAGTCCCAGCCAGTGGTTTAGAAGCTAAAAGCACATTTATTTTTGGAAATTTTCTGCCTAATTTAGCTTTAATCGAAATTAGCTTTCAATAGATTTGAGCTTACAATCCAGTCATTTTATTTTCTCATTTAACGCACCATATAGCAAATGTCTGAATATGTTTCCTCTGATCTGCTCAGTAAAGAGCCTAAAAGAATGACATCAAATGCTCAGTGATCACATTAAATACTGTTTCCCCTCCTATTCCCTCCTCTGTGATATCATTTCATTTGCTTCTAGCATCATTAGCCAATAATCACAAGAACAAAAAAAAAAGATGCTTTTTGTCAATTATGGGAAGTGAAGGGTCAGTGAGGATGAGTTTTCACACTGCTGCACATGATTATCTAAAGTGGCCTTGGAGCAGCGAATTAACCCATGCCGTGTGTGTGTGTGCATGAGCGCAATCAAATATGTTTGAAATCCCGAAGAAAAAAAAAACAAAATGATAAGCAGCTTTGAGCCAAAGGTGATGAGGTGAGAAACTATTCCCCTGGCTGAGTGAGACGGAGCGCAGCGTTGGGTGGTCACGCCTTGTCTGCTCATGACAGTGGCGGGTTAAAGAGATTACACCGGGGTCTGTGTCAGCAGCCTTGGCCTCGCACACAAGAACATAATGAGGAAGGACATGCTTGGCTGCTGGAAAAATAAAAGAGGCCTGAAGTCTGAAGCAGCTAACACACTTTTTCCTCTCTCTCTCTCTGCGTTGTTTCAGAAGAAGTCGATAAGTAAGACATTCCTCTGAGTGAGCGTTGGTGAGGGCCATAACACTTGTGAACCACAATCAAAGCACATATAACTCCCTCAGGAGGAAGAAGCTGTGCTCTCCATTAGTCCTGAAGGAAAAGATGTGTGCCGCTTCTGAAAGGAGACAGGAAACAAATCAATGCGTCGCTCCTCTGAGTGTCTGTCTTCTTGTGTTAAAGGTTTGAGCGGCAGTCTTTCCTGTGAATGGATGAACTTTTCACTTCCGACTGGACCCAGAGCTGGGAATGATTACGTGCATCCATCCAAATATGTAAGTTTACCAATCTGCTTGCAGTTTGGGGGCTTTTCAGAGACTTTTAATGAGAAATCCAACATAACTTTTCTGAAAAACCTCTCGAACTTTTTTTAARCATCTGGATTACAAAATAACTGCAGCAGAGACCACAACAAACTGATGCAGAAACATCATCAAGGACCAATAAAACAAGATTAAACTATCACAAAATAATGTATTTAAATGTTTATTTTGCCTTTTTTTAATTTAATTTCCGGTCAAAGTTCCATCTCTCAAATAGCAAAATATGTACTTTTCAACAATAAATAGAAT
>NW_013952403.1:3096543-3101754 GCF_001266775.1 Austrofundulus limnaeus | reverse complement strand
GAATTATATTTACAGAATTATATTTACAGAATGAAAAAAAACCTGTTGCTTAATCAGATCACTGGTAGTTTTTTCCCCAGAGCAGCATTCATAAATTTAAATGTTGCAACATASTGTATGTCTGGTTGACTGTCAGAAACTAAGGGGGTTTGTGTGAAAGAGTCAAAAGGTGATAGAAAATCAGACCTCGGCGTTCAAATGCTCCAACAAACTCTGCATTGCAGCATTATAAAAAAAGTAAAAGTAAATAAAAGCATATATGAACAACAACTTCCTGCTCAGATGAGTCCAGTTCTCATTAGGACTATTAGTCCAGCTTTGTGCAACAAAGAGGTGATAACAGCGACACTTTGATTCTTCTAAATGACCCGTAAATATTATTTTACCTGCGCTGAACTGGGAGGACGCAGCCATTCACGGTGCACAATGGGAACAGCAGACCGTGCGTAAACTGCATCTTCATTTGCATTTCTGATCAGAAAAAAAAAGAAAAGGGGGAAAAAAATCATACAAATCTTAATGAGACAGTTACTATTGTGGCTATAATGGAAAAGCTTTTCTTTGTTAATTACTGTTCCTCAAAGGAACCGGTCACTGAGCTGAAACAAGGACAGGTGCTGCCGGAAGTCCACAAAATATTACAATAATGTGATATTAGAGTTTAGACTCAGATTCGAATATGTTTTTTTAAATTGGAAAATTCATCCATATAACGAGGAACAATAAATTAGCAGTCAGAATCAGATAACTGGAGCTGAATAAAGATGAAGAGATTAATAAATCTGTTTTTTTAAAGTTTGTTCTAATAATTTGATTTTATTTGATCTTTTAGGCCTGCTTATGCACAACATAAATTTATTTGTATTTTTTAAAATCAAAATACACAAAAAACAAAAAAATAAAATAAAATGCATCAAATTCAAACAAACTGGATCAGCTTTAGAGAAAATGTTACAAAATGCAGCTTATTTCTCCTAACAGAGTGCTGATGGACTGAGAGCAAATGTTGATTTTTACTCCTCGTTTTGCTTTGTAATAAATATGTTTGACATATTTTTATTTAGGGGCTGTGTTTCTGGTTCGCTCCCATCAAGATGTGCCCATATTTTCCCAACATTCCTCAGTGGGACCCGCAGCCCCCTCAGGGCTCGTTGAGTCTGTGCTGGTGGTCCTCAGATCCTTAATTAGGAAATTAGCTGCACAGAGGCCCTCATTATCAAACTCCAGGTTACTGCATGCTGATTTTTTTATCCCTCTCTCTCCCTCTCCCTCTCTCTCTCTTTCCCTTTTTTTTTTTTTTTTTGCCACTCCTCTCTGCTACCGGTCAATTTCCATAAGCAGATTACAAGCGGATCAGTATTGAGATTTGGGCAGATAAACAAATAACGGGTCCCTGAGAATTAGATGGCTGCTAATTGGAGGTTAGTTTTATTGCTCCTGCGCTTTGTGTCACGCCCCATTGAAGGGGAAAATTAAATCCATGCAGTGATGTCTCTGTTTTGGCTCGGGGCGAATATAGTCTTTGAAATACTTTATTTTTAAATTCCCGTTAGGTCATTTGTGTTTAGGTCTAATTAAAAAAAGAGTAAATATTGTCACAATTCTATCACAATTTTTTTCAGACCTAAAATGTGCTGATCGTTCTGATATTTTCGTTAGTTCACAGGTTTGGATTTGAAAACTGCTTTTTCTTTTTTAAAACGACAATTTTGTGCATTTTTTTTGTTCGAAACAAAAGAAGCACGAAGTCACCATTCATCAGATAAACTTCTCTTCCATTTAAACTTTTATTATTACAGAACAAAACCTTTGTTTTGAACATAACAGCAAGCTGTTCCTTAAATAAACTATAAACCTGGACCCTCTGCGCGCTCCGTGCAGACTCCGCGCACCTCYGAGGCCCTTTCACCCCCCACCAGCCCAACACACAAACACACACAGTAGCTGCATTTTTATCTTGTAAGCTCCAGGAGGTAAAGCAGACATACTGACCAGACCAGACCAGACCAGACCAGACTGATCCCTCACGGGTTCCTGCTAAAAAAGGCGCTAAATGTTGGCTTTCGGTGCTCCATTAGAAGGTGTGAGCTGCGCCCATGTCCTGGTCCAGGTTTCGGTGCGGGGTGGGTGGGGTTGGGTGGTGGGGGCACGTTTGTAAAAGGAGACACATGCAAACGGAAGGAGCCACTCCAAAGTGCTGATCGTTTCTTGATAACCAGCTCGGAGGGAGACTTCAGCTGAAGTTTTGCTGTGTGGCCGAAGAGATGGCCCCGCTCCTCCACAAGAGGTCGTTCATGTATTTAAGTTTCACCTCWCAGGGTCCCTGAACGCACCACGTCCGATCCGTATCATTCATCCTGAACCGGATTTAAAACTGCACTCCCTTCACAAGTGATCATAGAAGTTTTTTAAGTTTGAAACTTAACCGATTCTCCATTCATCTAAACCTTTTTTCCTTAAAGATGCATGATTTCAGCCAAACAATCATGATCTTTAGTTAAGAAAAGGATTTAACTCCTGCAGTTTCAGGTATAAGGGAAAGTTTTCAAAAATGTTCAAAGAGCGTTCAAATGCATTATTTTATTTTAAAAAAATCCTAAACGTTTTGTACTAAATTAGATTAAAAAGTGGAACAGTTTAAACTAAATATTTTTATTTGTTAAAATCTGCTTAGAGTTCTGACAAGATAAATGTAACCCAACAAAAACAAACATTAGAGGTTTTCTTCTGATTTGATCTTGAGTTTGTTCTTCATTTAATCCAGGTTTAGTCAAGATGATGCAATCTTAATACTGAAAGAATTCAAATGAAACAAATAAATTTTGTGTTTTTAGGTTTAAAGTACACTCAAATCATCGTGTTTTCCTCGTCATGTTCATCTTCAGATGTTAAATGTTGTAAAATGTCCTCTCGGGTTGTTAAAAGTGCGCTTTTAGAACTTCTTCCTCTCTGACCAGACGCACGGAGCGCAGCGCGCTCTCCGGTTGGACGTGCGCAGCTGCTCGCTGATTGGTCGCCTCCTCCTCCCTGTCACTCCGCATCACATGATCCGGCCTCTGGGCCTATTAACACATGAGCTTGGAGAACAAGTTTCAGACTTGTGTTGAGAGTGGAGAGGAGAGGAGCTGCCTGTCAGCGGACTGAAACCACCTGCAGACCCGTTCAGCCGCTTTACGCACAACTTTTTTTTTTTCTCTCTTCTTGTTCTTCACATGAGACCGGTCAGTAGGAGATCTCTCTGACTCTTGGCTGTTTTATCAACTTTTTTATTTTTTTTTGTTTTATGTGCGTGTGAGTGATTTTTTAAAAAGAATGTATAACATGATGGAAACCGAGCTGAAGACCCCGCTCCCGCAGTCCAACTCGGGCTCGGCGCCGGGCGCGAAGAACAACAGTGCCAGCGACCAGGAGCGGGTGAAGCGGCCGATGAACGCCTTCATGGTCTGGTCCCGGGGCCAGCGGAGGAAGATGGCCCAAGAAAACCCCAAAATGCACAACTCTGAAATCAGCAAGCGGCTCGGCGCCGACTGGAAACTTCTGACGGACGCGGAGAAGAGGCCGTTCATCGACGAGGCCAAGCGGCTGCGCGCGATGCACATGAAGGAGCACCCGGATTATAAATACCGGCCCCGCAGGAAGACCAAGACCCTGCTCAAGAAAGACAAGTATTCTTTGCCCGGGGGTCTGTTGGCGCCAGGATCCAACGCCGTCAACAACTCGGTGTCGGTGGGGCAGCGCATGGACGGTTACGCGCACATGAACGGCTGGACGAACAGCGCGTACTCGCTCATGCAGGACCAGCTGGCCTACCCTCAGCACCACGGCATGAACAGCCCTCAGATCCAGCAGATGCCCCGGTACGAGATGGCGGGCCTGCAGTACCCGATGATGTCCTCGGCGCAGACCTACATGAACGCGGCGTCCACCTACAGCATGTCCCCGGCGTACACGCAGCAGACCACCAGCGCCATGGGCCTGAGCTCCATGGTGTCCGTGTGCAAGACGGAGCCGAGCTCCCCGCCGCCGGCCATCACGTCCCACTCTCAGAGGGCGTGCTTGGGGGACCTGAGGGATATGATCAGCATGTACCTGCCCCCCGGCGGGGACAGCGCGGAGCACTCGTCCCTGCAGAGCAGCCGGTTACACAGCGTCCATCCGCACTATCAGAGCGCAGGGACTGGCGTCAACGGGACGCTACCTCTCACCCACATCTGAGAGCAACAGCAACAAAAGACTTTACAAAAGGAGAGAAAAATAAAACGGATACTTGAACTTCACATGGTTGCAACAAAAACGTTCAAAGATTTTTGCTTAAAAAAAAAAAAAACCCACAATGATGAAAAATCTTGGAGCAAAACTGAACGTTTAGCCCAGCAGAGAAACCTGCAGAAAGTAGAAGCAATCAGCTCATGTAGAAGAAGTGGACTTCTATCTTAAAAAAATAAAAAATGCCATATTTTCTTTCTTTGAAAAGGCATGTGGCCCCATGAAGGGGCTGGTGTATTTCAGAAAAGCTGGATGGACGATTGTTCATAAATGTTTACACTTTATTTGTAGAATGTCAGTCGTTCTCCACWGTGTCCAAAATATTTTTTTGTAGACTTTTTATCTTATTGTTTATTTTTTTTTTTACCAACATGCATTTGGGTAAATGAAATGGAAGACTGTGCCGGTCGCAAAACACAAGTTTTTTTTTTTTAATTTATAGTACGATTTTCTTTCTTTAGTTCAATGTTTTGTCACGTGGAAAATATTCAAAATGATTTTTTTTTCTTTTTGTAAAAGGTTTTGCTCTATGATGGCTTTTTTTTTGTCAGTGACATGTTTGCTCATTATCCTGAACAAAAAAAGTTTATTTAAACTTATGTTACATATTTTAAGACCATCCTCTTTAATGCTGAATAAATTTTTACGAATCGTATCTTCTGTGACTCTATTTTGTGTGCAAAGATGAGCTTTAAAATATTAAATATTGTTGTTTTTATTTTCCAGGGATCATCAAATTTCAGTCTAAAGACACATTTACAGGATTTACATGAATGAATTTGGTTGTTTTAATTATGTGGTAAAAGACAATTTATATTCTTTGTGGTGTGTTCTCACAAAATATGAGAAAATATTAAACAATATTTTTGAATAAATTTTTTAAACTTGTGTTTTAATAGTGAAATGAAGTTCAAATTTCAACTTTTTTAAATAAAAAATTAACAT
>NW_013952403.1:3089524-3096266 GCF_001266775.1 Austrofundulus limnaeus | reverse complement strand
TTCTTAGAATTTTAAATATAATTTTGCAGTAAAACTTTATAATCTTTATGTTCAAGCTGCATAAATTTGTATCACCACTTTGTGGAGCAGGACATACCTGCAAATCTTAAAATGTGACAAATAAGAGAAAAACCTGATTTTAATTGGACAGTGTTTTAAAATGAATTTAAAACTTCAAAAAAGTTTTCTTCTTTGGGGTAACATTTCTGTTTCGCCAAACTATGAACAAAAAATAAATAAAAGTAATAATTCAGTTTATGATGCGCACATAATCTGTTATGAAACACTGAGTTATCTTGTTCATCTCAGACTAAAAGCTCCTCTTTTTTAATGTTCAAGAAACTTTAATCCTTGATAACCTTTAATACCAAAGTGCACAATAAACCATGCAGCATGAAGCTAGTTGAGATTAGAGTACAGGTGTATGAGAGAACGGATTGCCCTGCTGTCGCAGTGAACTGTACAATAAATAAGCTTCTGGTCACAAAGAGGGTCCAGAGCAGCGTGGCCCTGCAGGCCTTCCCACACTCCCTGCAGGACTGGATCCATAGCTCAGCGCAGCACCCTGGATTAGCCCCACGCACCTTTGTGGAGGGACAGATTATCCAGACCTCCCTGCATTCACTGACAGGGTTTAAGTCACTCTAGCGTGCCAGCAGCCACCCGTCACCTAATCGCACCCTTCAACTCCTTCTCTCTCTCTTTTTTTTTTTTGGTTAAGCAGCTTTTTTTCTTATTGGTCCTTAGAATTCTGTGGACAGAGCTTAGGTTGGGGTCATTTATTAAACTGCAATAAAATATTCTGCTATAGTTGACATTTTTTTTGATGTAAACTCCTAGTTTGGGATTCCATCGTTGAAGTTTCAGCCTTCCAAACCAACATTTCTCTAATGCCTGCTCAGAACTGAGATCTGAGAAATAATGCTTCACCTTTCATACTAAATATTTTGGCATTATGACCATCTGAATTTGGCTCCAAACTGCCCCACCTCTTTGCTCCCCCCCTCCCCCTTGCAGAGTGCCCAGAGGGCCTCTCTTCCCCGTCATGTGGAGCTCTGTGCCCACTCAGCAAGTGCAGGCATATCCCACTTCCATCTGCCTATGACCTCACAGCCCCCTGTTTGTTTAACCCCCCACTCCAAAAACTAACCTAATTATAGCCCTGTAGAACACGGATTCAGGAGATTCCCAGCGGATTTCGAACGCTATCTGCGTGCACACCAAGAGGCATCGCCACGGGCCACGTTTCAGTCGGTCCTGCCTTTCATTTCTCTCCTCGTATTATGTCAGAACATGTCCTACATCATGTCAGCGCGCAGGGAAGAAGCAAGAGAAAAAAAGTGTTTAGACAACAACATAAAAAAGCAGAAGTGTGCTATAAGTGTYTCTTTTTACGTCAGCGTGATGAGTGGAAAACTCATTAGACACACTCYGGCTGACAGACAGACGTTTGTGACATCACCGGGCTCCCGTTGGACCTGCTGGGCGACTTCACGGAGCACACCTTTCCACGCTTGGTGAAATCTTCGTCTCAGATCTGGAACCTCCCTCTGATGCACAGATTAGACCTCAGCGCAGTTTGGGTGTAACGGATGAACACATGAGTGGTGCCGAGGATCGCACCTTTGACAGATTTAGACTGTATTGATCTGCTTTGGCTGGGCTCCTTGTGGGGCCGTGTGGTCCGAGCCCCGGGGTGGGGCGCTGCGAGGCTGACTGTCCAGCTTGGRCAGGCCTGGTCCAGAGTGGAAGGACCTGTGTGGAGGTCTGTGATTGACAGCACAGAGCAGCGTTTGAGGGTGTAGAGGTGCGGGGGCTGGGGGGTGGGGGGGTTAATCTCCCTTGAACYGGGGCAGATGTTGTTAACGAGCTCCTCTCAGGTCGACTCCCTGCGTGGGAAAAAGGCATCAAATCCTCCTGGGGTCAGGGCTTTTGGGTTGACCCACCGAGAGCCATCCCTCTCCACTGCACCGTCCTCTTCTCTCCCCTGTCCCACCCACCCACCCACTCACATTAAACTGTCACGTTTGACCGTTTCTCCACTGTTCCTCTTCTTCAGTTCATCTTCTGATCTTCAGGTCCCAGCCTGAACTTTGGTTGCGTGATGRGGATGTCTCGTTAGTGTTGACTGCGGCTGGATCACGGTGCCTGACACAACCACAAGGAATGCTGAGTGGGAAACGCTTCAAAGAAAAGCACGCCGCTGCTCAAGAACATGCATCCGCCCAGGACCGAGCTATTTGTACGTGYCTAAATAGAAAGTCAGGTCGCTGAAATAAAGGCCTGATAGACTTTTGGGTCCCCCAGGTTGACATGTGGAWCATGTGCCGAATTACCTGAACCTTGAAGCGTAAGCATGAAAGTTTTGCCAAGAAAAAAAGACGTAACATCCTCTTTTAATAAAACTTCTGCCTAACATTCAATATTTTAGTAACTATCATTGAAAACCTAACATGACAAGTTTCAAACATCTTTTCCTCAAAGCTGAAGAGAAGAAAATTGCGAAACATTCACAGATAACAGAGCCATTCTGGTTTTTATGATTATTCTTTATGGTAAGAAGTGTAAAAGTCATCCACACATTAAATCCTTAAAGGAAAGAGAAACAATTGCTGGTTCAGATTGGAACGAATGGAGAAAAAGAAAAAAAAAAGAAGCATAAAACATCCAAAGAGCTTCAGGCTGACCTGGAGCGATCTGAAGTGGTGTTTTCAACTTTCACTGTGAGCCGAACACTGAAACAGGCACAGATCAATGGGAGGAACTCAAGGAGGACGCTGCTGTTGATGAAAACAGACAATGCAAAACTGACTTTTGAAAAGCTTCAACATATCAGTCGCCACCTATCAAAGACAACGTTTAATAAACTCAAGTGTTTTCCGAGGATGTTTGATAACAGGTGACTAAGTGCAGCTCGTTTGTTTAAACAAATCCCAACCTGTATATAGTAAAGCATGGTGGAGGTGGGATCATAATGTCGAGTTGATCTGCTGCAAGAGACATTTAATGCACAAAACAGACTAAGTTGTTTTATAGTTATCCCTGTCACACTATAACTTATGCCAGGGGTGCCCAAACATTTTCCCCAAGTGGGCCAAAATGACCATTTATCCGGGGCTGCGGGCCAAATGTAGTAATATAATACATGAAATACACATGCTTTTTAAATAAAGTCCTTTATTTTTAATGATTAATCTTTCAGCCAGTGCGGTGGCCCACTTTGGTTTTTAGTGA
Organism: Austrofundulus limnaeus; assembly: GCF_001266775.1. Lineage (NCBI taxonomy): Eukaryota > Metazoa > Chordata > Actinopteri > Cyprinodontiformes > Rivulidae > Austrofundulus > Austrofundulus limnaeus. The sequence goes on along the minus strand of NW_013952403.1, from coordinate 3,093,032 downwards.
AATCTGACATATGCTCAAGCAGCAAAGGCTCATGGGACATTTTATAAATTGATAAAATATGAGTTTTGTGGCCTTATAAAGTGTGCAAATCTACATGTGTGGTTAAATCTAATCTAAATATCTCTTGTTGTTCATTGCATTTCATGTTTCAGAATAATATATCAAAGATAAAGTCAGCACCATCAGTGAAAACTATTTTCACTACAGCTCCTTATATATTCATTTGACCAATGGATAAAATGACTTTAAGTGGAAATACTGTGTTTCTACATCGTAGGACAAGTTACAACCTTATAACTATAGCATCTGCTGGTGGGCCAAATCAAATGGCTTGGCGGGCCAAATTTGGCCCACAGGCCCCACTTTGGGCTCCTCTGACTTATGCCAACAAATGAAAAGCTTTTGCAACACTAAAGAAGGCTGAGCTGAAAATGAAATTGAAAAAAAAAACTGCTGGAAGCCTATTTTGGACATTGCATTTCAATTACATCAAAAATGTAACCAGTATGAGTGAAATAGACAAAATAAAATTTGCCTAAGTCAGCATAAGCTGTCTTGGGTCTTTACAACTAACTGTACAAAATAACATGAAAATATTTATACTCCAGTTAAACAATCTAAATAAATAATGGGTAGAGAAGGCAGAGCAGAAATCAAAGAAACATGAACCTTGTAAATGTAAAAACTTTGAAGCTGTAGTTTATGTTTTATCCTATCAAGGCTGCAGCTAGCCTGTTTTATATTTCTTTTTTTGCCYATTGTGCTTAGAAATTTTATTAACCAATTCAGATTGTATATAGTTTATTTATTGTATTAATATAAATTAGCTCATTGTTTAGAGGCATGGATAACTTTGAATGAGTAAAAGTTCCAACAGTTTTTTTTTTCAGTGATCAAGCATTTTAATATTTTTGAACAATTTGTTTTGTTCTTTTTTTTTTTATTAAATTATGTTTTTAGTCACTTCTGGGTTTTAAAAAAACCTTGAATCAAAGACTCCAGTGTTTTAAATGTTTATTTCAGTTTAAGAGTATGGCTATATGCAAGATTCTGTACAAAACAACCAGACTGAACTTCATGAGGTCACATACGTTAAAAAACAAAACAATTTTTTAAAGTTTGATTACTTATTTTAAAACTTTTGACTCTTTATTCAACGTAAGTTTCACTTCACACACCATTGCTCTGTGTTGTTTTTTTTAACAACCCTCCAGCGATCAACAAAGAATCCTGTAAAAACACATTTGGTTTGCGAGCACCATTCTGTTTTTCGACCTATGTACAGCCTGAACACACTGTACATAAGTTACCTGTGATGTGGCTTCTCCTCATCAATCACATCCAGAATGGGCATGTCTCCGTTCCATATCGTGTCAGCGTGCCTGCTTTGGGGTTTATCCTAGCTTAGGTTTTAATGCAAAGGTCATCCATTAAGGTGTTTGACTCTGAAGGCGTGTTTACTTTGCCGCAGCAGGTGTGCGTGAATACGAGACTTGTCAAATATGAGTCAGGATTACTGTCGCTTTTGTCCCAAACAAAGCAAATACAAATCACACGAAGCTGAAACGGGAAGAATCTGCTCTTTCTATGGCCGCCCGCTCTCCGTGGATCCTTTCACATTTTGTTCGGTTGAGCCTCTCTCGAGTTTGTTTTTGCCCGTAAAAGCGGCCGTGTAAAACCGCACGGGCGCGCACGCATTCGTGGCAAACAAGCGAGAACGAAACAGGGATTAGGAGGCTTCTTCCTGAGTGACTTGTAGCGACGAATAAACTAGAAACCATTGGTTTTAATGTGAAAAGCGCCAATTGAGTCAGTCTAGTGTGAAAATGTCGCTGCTGCAGATGGTCTCTTTCTGAACCACTTTATTTATGAACACTGGAGCATGTAGACTTGCTTGTAATCTGCCGAACTATAGATTTCTGACCTTTTATTGTGACCCGTTGGGGGAAAAATTGGGCCAGGTTTATGTGAGCTGATGTATGTGGCGTGCTTTAAGGGACAGTAAAGAGTATGCAAGACAATGCAGAGGAGCCAAAGGGGGGCGAGGACTTAAGGCGATGACAAGGGGCAAAGATTAGGCCTCTCATCTAGGCCACAGATATTGATTAGTGTTTGTTAAGGACAGTGAGAGGGAACACAGATTGACAGATACACAATAGCTCCACAAGAGGCTCCCTGATCATGTTATGATTGTATGTTCATACGCACAAGTGACCTCAATACGTACAAAACAAATGTTCCACATGTGGAGGAAGTTCTATATCATTTAATAGCATTTCAAAACTTTTACTTAACTCAAGACTTCTTTTTATGTTTGTAAGTGTGTGTGGTTTTTTGGGAGCGTAACCCTGGGAACACAGGGGGAGGTGGAGCGCACTTAGCTACGGGTCAGTCGTGACTGACTCTGTCACTTATTGATTAGTTGCCATGGAGAGTTAGTCAGGCCATCTTTCTTGGAGGTGTGTCCCCGAGGGCCAGCATCATTGCCCAGATGAGCCTGTGGAGGCTTTGTCTGCAGGGGGTTGCGTGTGTGTGTGTGTGCGTGTGTGTGTGTGTGAGTAGGAGCTTATGACCTCACCAACTCTTACTCACGCTTCCCTCATCTTCATCCCTCCTTCGTACGATACTTTTATTTTCACTCTGCGTTTTGCATCCATCCCTCAAACTCTGAGCTAATTTGCAATATTTTAGAAAAAAAGAAAAACCTGGAGCCTCAACATTCAGTGCATACACMTCCTCCCAGGGGAGCTGCAATAAAGAGGATTGTAAACAAATTGTCCAAACTTATTGAGCTGTGAAATCCCCCTCATATCCAAGGGATWTGCCTACTCTTATGATCCTCTCTCATCTCTGTTTCTGTATTGTTCCTGTCAGAGCTTAAGAAGGAAGCGGGWGCTGCAGGGAGATGGGCGGGCGAGGGCTCGGCGGTGCCAACGATCCACCTGCAGGAGCTGGCGGYTCTGGTGTCAGCCCAGCAGGGCACAGCGACGGGCGGCAAACCTTTCACACCTATAGCAGGTAGAATCATACAGGAAATGAACAAAAACTAAATTAAAATGGAATGTATAAAAGATTTAAAAAATGCAAAAGGAAGTGTGAGTTTACCCAAAATCTTTCTGTTTTATACAAGTTTCCTTGATGCCAAAGCTGTTTTTTTAATCAGTGTTTTAAAACAAAACACAATTTTTTTGGCGACATCTTTTTTAAGGGTTAATATTTCAATAAAACATAGCAAGTTTGCATTCATCGAGTTGAAGAAAAGCACAGAAATGCTAAAAAGAAACAATCATGCAAGTTCATGCAGCTCCCACATTATTCAGTTTAGAGTAGGGGTGCCCAAACATTTYCCCCRAGAGGGCCAAAATGAAAATCTATCCAGGGCAGCRGGCCAAATACAGTAATATAATRCATGAAATACAAATACTTTTTAAAGAAAAGTCCCTTATTTTTAATGATTAAGCTGTGCAATGGCCCTCTTTTGTTTTAGTCTGTGCACTTGGAGAAAGTC
>NW_013952403.1:3087345-3089334 GCF_001266775.1 Austrofundulus limnaeus | reverse complement strand
GCCCCATCCCTCTCTGAAATCACACCTTGGATGCATAAACATGCCTGTGCTCCACTCATCACCCCACCCTGGGGTTGGGGGGGTCTGCCTGGCTTTAGTGCTGCACTGTGACACCAATCAGGGAGATGGCGGGCTCCTTTGTCATGCAAACAACCACTCGCTTCTTGTCTTATTCAAATGTCTGCCCTCTCTCTTTCTCCTCTCCCTCACTCTCTCAACCCTTGCCTCACCCCTTCTACCCCCACAACTCCCACCACCACCCTCGAACCCCACCCCGCCCGACTTCTTCAGTCTCTCCCTCCTTCTCAAGTCCAAGTAAATCCTTGCTGAGAGAAGAGGGAGCCTCCAGGCCTGAAGCTGCTGAGGCAGGCCTCTCTCTTGTGGGTCAGCCTGCACCTCAGCGCATGGGGCTGTTTCCAGGACCAAGCAAGTCTACTCATATTCAAATGTTACAATCAGGCCCCTGACCCACGGGGGGGCTCTTTATGATTGCAGCTCCGGGTCGTAGGGTCAAGATGGTGATTTAATAGCTCAGGCAGAGGTAAAAAGTGGGGGAGCAAACTGATTTAGGGGATGAATGAGTAATGAAAAAGCATTTTTCCTAAGTTGTCATGTAAATTTCAATCCTTATTCAATACGAGGCTCCCTCCACACACAAGAGACCGTCCTCTCTGGCTTTCTAGTGGACTTTAACCACTCAAAATTAAGAAAGTCCATTTTCTGCTTCCACTCTTGACTTGTGCTTGGTGTAAACAGTAGCTGTTGGAGAAGCGGCCGAGGCTTAGGGATGGAGATAAAGGAGACGTTAAGGAGTCACCATGTTAGTATGGTGCCACTGAGTCTCAGATGTCCTCACAGTCYTGAGTGGCCTGTTATTCCTGTCTCTGTGGGTGTGTTCTCAGCACTGCAGCTCGAGTAACATAGGCAGTATTCAGTGTTTATATAAGTTTGTACGACAAAGATGGATCTCGCAGTGATGTGGCCGTGCTCCATGACGAGTGTRGAGGGTTAATTTATTTATTCAGGAGGTTAAAATGAATTTGAGACAGACATATATAGGTCTGATGGTATTTAGTTGTGAACCTGTCCAGCGAGTACCCCAAATCTYGCTCTGTTGGAGACAGACAACAGTTCCCTGAGGCCCAGAGAAGAGAAACGGRTAAAGAAAATGACTGACTGGGTGAAGCTCTTCACTGAATTGAATCATTTCAACAAACCCTCCTATTTCAGTTTTTTAATTGAATCAGTACCTTCAGCTGTACTTGATAATTACACCTGTAGTGCACTTGATATTGGCTCAGACTTGCTTTTCCTCAGTTGAGTTGGTGAATTAGAGTAACTGTGCTCCACTGATGTTTGCTTTTGTTCATACRCTCTTAACTCAAGGTTGAGACACAGAGTAAATTGATCTTATTGTAATCATTCCGAAACTGAAAACTAACTTGTTGAATACTTTTACTTTTTTCTCATTGTCAACTTGTGCTGTTGAGTCAAAGCAGAAAKGAAATACAAGAAAAGTTTGTATCTGAAGAATCACTAAAAAGTCATTAATAAAGCATTCAGTGATAATAGTAGATTACTGACATTACTGATATTTCCCTAATCTATTTGTCAACACACCTCTGATACAGAACTCCACATAACTTCTAAATGTTTTGTTTTTTTCTCTGAGATTCTTTATTTTCCTTGAAATTCTTTGATTGTTACGCAGTTAACAAACACCAAACTAATTGGGACTRCTTCTTTATTTGGTGGTTTCAATTTTGTTTCTTAGATCATCACTAATGTGTTAACACACYAGAAGGCAAACTGCCAAATTTTCTGCTTTCTTTAAAGGAGCACCTGGCTGCTACACTCTGAATTCCTATGAAAGCAGAAAGGATGGACTTAGATTTTATGTTTTTGATTTTATTCATACATCTTSAAGGTTAAACATCAGAAACCCGGTCTTCTGGTGTCCTGATGCATCTCAGTAATCCAGGTAAAAAA
>NW_013952403.1:3078969-3086501 GCF_001266775.1 Austrofundulus limnaeus | reverse complement strand
TGAGCTGAGTTAAGTATCATTGAACTTCTCCTCTTTGCAAAGTGAACAAAAAACTTACTGGTCTCTCTGATGTCAAATTGTTTAAATGTTTGGCGGGGTTGTTTGTTTCTCTGAGTTCTAGGTTAAGAAAATACCAGACACGGACTGACGTCATTCCGAGCTGATAGCGTTCCAGTTTCAAACATCAGAAAAAACGTTTCTATTATTTTGCTCTGCAACAATAAAACGTACAATAATAGTGCTCCACGAGGTATTTTGAGTGTACAAACAGTGTTAAAACAAATATTTTATCTCTCACTATAAAGCACTACAAGTATGTCTGACGAAATGTAAAATAAACAACACAGAAGCTGCGTTTGTTTACATGCAAGAGTAGCAACGGACAAGCATGCTAGTATGCTACATACATTAAACAAATATAAAAAGGGAAAATAAACAAACAAATTACACTCATTTTTATTCTGCCTCCTCTCTTCTTACTTTCTGTCTGTTAAATAATGGGGATGGTGATTGTGGTTGATTACAGCTCAACATTAGAGAAMCATGCTAATGATAGCGCGACCGCTGTGCGCATCAGCCATGTTGAAATGATGACGTAACGCATGCTYGGGCATGGTTTGGATGCGCCGACCTCTCGACTCGAAACTACGACTTCAGGGGGTGTTCCAGTAGAAAAATAGAACTCGGAGGCTCGAAGCTACGACCTCCGAGGACAACTGGAATGCAGCATGAGATCTCTTTTTCAATGGAGGCCTGAAGGCAACCTATTGTACATGTTTTGGGGGGTGAGGCACACCGGAGTACCCGGAGAAAACCCACGCAAGCACRAGGAGAACATGCAAACCCCACACAGAAAGACCCCAGATCTGAACGGGGGATCGAACCCAGAACCTTCTTGCTGTGAGTCGTCGGTGCTAACCACTGAGCCATCGTGCTGCCATGATTATGAGTATGTGTAAATTTGCTGGTGTCTGGCTCGATACAGACACCACTCACTTGGTTAAGTCAGTTTAGCTGCTGAATCTGAGCATTTGGCTGATTTGTCTCTATAAATGAAATACAAACCCCGTTCTCCCAGCTAGCTTCTGTGTCATCTGGACTGCTAAAGGTTTGCTTTCATTGTCTTGAGATGAAAAATGATGAGAATATTTTTCCATGACTTGTTTATCTTTTGTGTAAAATCTGCTTAACACAAACCTCTACACTTTTTTTGGTTATGATTTATAATTCCAAAATGATGACAATTTCCTTAACACCTTGCTTCAGTCATATTAGTGTTTCTAGTTAAAAAAAGTTATAAAATATAACATTCAAAATTAAGGATTTTAATTCATGAGATAACAATCTGACTTTATTATTGATTAGATGACTTGTTTTTAACTTAAGTTTGCTCCTTTATCTTCTGATTTATTCCCAACCCCTGAAAAGTGGTTTTATCTGTGCTGAAAATCTCATTGGAAGCGAACACATGAAACCATTTTAGCTGTTGATGTGGGGCCTCTGCAGGGCAAAGTATGGCAGACCTCAGTAGGCACAGCTGTAGCGTAAAGTCATTACTGCTCCTCTGCTGGCTCAGAAGAAAAGGAGCGTTCCCGCCACTCGGTCAGTCTGCCACTCCTGTCTGAAGCCACACACACTCACGTAGACCTGGCAGCGCCAGGCAGCGCCACTTGCTGTTTGCGCTCGCCTCACATGTGGCAGGGCAGCGGAGCAAAACAGAGAGGTGTTGCAGGGGAGATGTGGAGGTAGGGTGGGGGGGGGTGAGGGGAAGGATGGGCGGTTGTGGAGGTTAAACCAGGGTAGGGGGGCTCTGTTCCTTTCCCCTCTTGTCTTCCGACTGACCATTCTCTATCCCATCCCATCCCCTCCTCCACTGCTGCACCCCTGTATTCCCTTTTGTGGCCCGTGCACCTGCAGCCCTTGAGTCTGGGCAATAAAGCTGAAGGATTTGTCTACTGGAGGTTGGAGGAGAAGTAGGGAGGGGGGGAGATCATTAGACTGCATGGGAAACACAGAAGCAACAGGTTCAAACTGCGGCTGTTTAACAGTGCTATGCCATATTCCAGAGTGGATGGCTTGATGTGATGCAGTTTGACACAAAAAGAGCAAGTTTAAGCAGATTGGAGTTCAGACTTGCACCGTGTTTGGGTTTGTGTCATAATGAATCCGTTTGATCAGAAGGAATCATGGTCCCAGGCTACTGAGGCTTTGTAAGATGAGCAAATTGCTGCTATGAAGACTATAGCTTTTAATTAAACTTAAAATAGTTAACTTTTCAGCTAATTACTGTTTTGATTTTACTTGTACGACTTGCCTTAGTAAAAAAAGTAGACTATCGGCACTTAAATATGTATCTGATTCATAGTACACCCCAACTCCCAAACTCCCCACCCCAACGAGTCTTACCAAGAGCAAGTGTTGCACTGGCAGATTATTTCACTGCATTTGAGAAAATTCAGACTTTAATCTAGTATTTTAAAGTTATTTTTAGATGGCTAATTTGCAGTGAACTGAAATGACAATCAGATCAGTTTTTCCTGTGCATATTTATTCAATCCTAATAAATCCAATATAAAAACTTAAATCAACTGGCAAAAACAAGAGTCTTCATAGACAATGAGTTTAGTCTTTAAATGGTACAGAGTGGAGAGGACAAGTTAAAGATAAACTTCGTTCATTGGGATGGTTTGGTATCACAAAGCAACAAAAGTAAAAAAGTTTAAAAAAAAAGACGGTCTAAAAGAGAAAAAGCTCAGTTTGTTAAAATATATAGGTGAAGCTGGAAATGCTCTGAGCCATGTTCAGCAGAAGGTTCTGCTCAATTCCCCACCTGTTGTAACGTTATGTTCAGTCATGTAGAACTTTTTTTTCCTCTCACCAGTTGCATGCCAGACCCCCCACATTGTAAATCGGCACGAAGGGAAAAAAGATTCAGCTCTTTCAAAGAGCGGACGCGAAGGCAGAGGAAATCACTCTAAACGGTCTTAATTCTGCCATTAGACGAGAGAAAGCGCTGTGGGGATTGGCTGGCCCACTGCTCCATATTCACAGGAGCGGGATGAGGCTCGGAAGCCCGCTGAGAAAATRGTGTCGTAATCAGAAGCCAGCAGTTCTGCCTGATCAGGTACACTAGGCCCTCTTCTTGTTTCCTCGGTCCCTCCTCCTCTTGCTCCTCAGCCCCCTCCCTACCCCCTCCCTCCTGTAATTTCCTTTCCTATCCCTTGCTCCGTAAGGAGATCCTAATAAGAGTTTGGACGTACTGGGCTCCTCTTATGTGAAGACCTGGCAGGAGGGAACGGAGATGAGGCCTAAAGTTGGATGGGGCGGGGGGTGTTTAGGCTTAAGGAATATGTAGTTGGGGTAGTAGAATAATTAGAGTTGGGGTGGGGGAGTTTTTTGTTCCCACATTTGATTATTCAGGTTGGCAGAACTACATTCTAAACCCATAAAGTTCGTATCTCCTCTGGGGAACCATTTGCATATATTTCAGAGACCCCCACCCTTCCACACCACCACACCCCAATTCCCCTTCTTTTCTCAGAAAGTGAAAGAGAAGGTGAAGCAACCGGGCCTGTCTCGGCTTTAAGATGTCACCGCAGTGTGAAATATGGGCGAACAAGCAGGGTCTTTAAAACACAAACGAACCCCCTCCACCAGCATCTGAGCTTCTGCCACACTGAAGGTCCTCACTGCAACGACRTGACGATAGGTCCAAAAAACCCCATCATGAAGTAAGAAACAACATCTGTACAACTTTACATCTAATATCAGTAGCCATGTTTCCATCCAATTGTAATGAAAATGTATGGCAAACTTTTAAAATGTCTCAAAAAAAAGGCGAATCACTGGTTTGGAGCAAATCAACCAGGTTAAGCAAGTTTGACGTTACGCAAGGCTATGATAAACAGGAAGTAGAACGAGCAGGGACCAAACATCTCATGTTAATGGAGAGAAGTTTTCAGGRGTGTGTTGCTATCGGGCAAGTTGTTCTGCCATATGAACTAGTATTGGCAATGGTGTCCAGAGACGTAGAGAAAGAAATTGAATTCTTATGGGAATATCCAGGAAAACATGGACAGCGGGAACAGCTGTTCAATCGTATGAGCTATGTCAGAACTTTTGTTCCCATCCCGTAACTCCTTTTCATAAAATCCGAAAACCACCTCAAGCGAGAGGGAGTTTTTTTTTTTGCGAAACTGAGGAAGGTTTTTTTTATTTTTCCGAATTTCGCTATTTCCATCAATCTTTTCAAAATGTGCATAAAAACATGGCTGGAAACACGGCTACTGTTTATTGTGAGCTTAAATAAAAAAGCTTTACGACCATTATCAGTACATTATGACCCTTAACATCAAAAAATTTACAACCGTTTGCCAACTACCATGTCTATCATGTCTGTTTATCTTCAGAAACAAAGTGACTAAAAATATTTCAACAATGCTGACATCCACTGAAGAACCATTTGGGATTAAGAAGTCCAACAGTTTTGATGCTTCTATTAGGATCAAATACGTTCAGTAAAGTTTGCAAATAAATGTGCCCTTGTTCCCATTTTAGAATTGCATATCAAAATTCCTCCAGTAATCTCTTTCAAACTGTACTATTTGATTTTTGAAATCCCCTTTTTTCAGGATAACTTCTTTATGTTAGATTTTGCAATGAGAATGTTCAAACCCCTGTTTCTCCCTCATATAGCAGCTAAATTATAGTTTCACTTTAAAAGTTTGGCTCAAAATGCTTTCAGATTGTACAGATTTGTCATTTTGAAAAGTAAGCAGCTAGAGTCTCCTGTATGTGTTTTGTGAATGTGTCTGTTTACAAAGCAATGCAGCTCATTGCCTGTCAAAATAAAAGCACCCATTCTATCAGCAGAGCAAACTTCTGGAGGCACCTAATTTTTGACAAACACGGCAGCGAAGTCTGGGCTTGTAACTCTGCCAGTTTTGCTCTTACCGATGACGATGTCGGGGATTATTTTTCAAACGAAAATGATCCAAAGCCAGGTCTTAAAATTCCATTTAGGATGTGTGCCCAGCAGCGGCAGAATGAAGGGAACACACATGTAGCTGTGTGCACCCGGAGCGGCAAGCCAAATAAAGGCAGAGCTCAGCGTTGCCAGTCAGCCATGAGAGACACCTGTTCATTTGTTTGGCTTGTGAGGTGGAGGTTTTTGTTTTGCAGTGTGCCAACAGGCTCACTGGCTCTGCTTTTACTGCCCATCTGTATGGAGGGGTGATGTTAGAAGAGGGGAAACTGTGTGAGTGTGTATGGGGAGGGGTAGATGGTGCTTGGTGGCATTTTGGTCACATGGGGGTGAGTTGCTGTCATCCTTTAACCTTCCCCCCTGGACCCCTTTTCCTCTCCCTCCCGTGCCCACTCCCCGGTGCACACAGGCAGAATGCAGTGTCAGGAGGGTGAGCACTGAGCACCCATTGTGTGTGCTAACCAAAGCGGAATGCCCGGGTGACAAAAGGGGGAGGAGTGGGCTCAAGGCACACAAAGCCAGGGGGAGGAGAGAGGAGGAGGAGGGGGAGAGGGAGGAGGGGATGGAAGGAGAGAGGGGACAATCTGCTGGGGGCTAAATACACCCACTCAGCCCCCAAAAAACTCTAAGCACCCTAAAAAAAATCTTCTGATCACTGACTCCCCCCCTAAGCAGGCCTCCCCTTTAGACACTACTCATCTGCTCTAGGCAGTTAAAAAAAAAGAAAACCAAAAACAATATAACCTCTAAACTATTAAGTGTTGGTTTAGGTGTGATGAGTCATGCCCCGGCGATTCAAAACAAGATCTATTTGGCAGCGTAGTCATAGTTTCCAATCTGGCATCGATCAGTGATGGCCTAGCATGCGAACAATCTACCTGCATGTTTCAGATAACTTCAGTTTAAAACTCTTCGCTATTCGCAAAACACTTTCTCCCACTGATAACCCACCTCGCACACACACCCCAAAGCACAWTGTGGCGAGCCTGATCACCCACGTGATTTTTGTGATCTGCGCGCTCTCGGTGCGTCTGCGCGGCGCAGCGGCGGGGGCCACATGTGCATGTACTCACCTGTCCGTTCCAAAAAGCCGAGGAGTAATCTCGTCGGYGTTGTATCGCACGTCAAGGCCAGCCTCCCAGCTCCAACGCAGGACCTGGGGCAACAGTGCAGCCACCCTAAAACACACAAAMCAAACTCTGAATTAACTCCTTCCTTAAAACCACCGGTTACACTGCAAGTAGGGGCAGATCTGCTGAAAAACAGACAACTTCCAGCTGCAGAATCTTTTCATTGTGGACTGCAAACTTATATTTAGATTAAAGCCCAATGTGTGTTTTTTAATGGTGATTGTTTAACAATTCTGATCTAAACCTGTCTTTTAGACTCATTTTAATGATTTCCTGTCTGTGGTTTTATTTGTACGTTAAATGTTCAGGATGACTTGACTTTCCACTTTGTTGACATGATAAATGGTTATCAGGTACTTTCAAATTTAATTGTTTGTTATCACAATATTTTTCAAAATCAGAAATAACTCAGATGCTGTGTTCACAATTTAAATACTTACATTGTGAAAACAGCTTCTTTTGCATTGTTGCAAAAATCATTAAATCTTTTAAATCCAAATCAGAATTTTAGATCTCCCATGTTAGATTCATTGTTTTTTTTTTCTAAAATCATGATTAGGGCAGATCAAACTGGGTGCTCTAAAGAAAACTCTTAATGGAGACCCCCCCACTCCGTCTCCAAACTCCCCCCGTGCACTTAACATTTGAACTCCCTCCTTCTTTCATTCATGCAAACCTCARCCTTTCCCGCTGGATTTGCATGCACCGCTGCAGGGCAAAGGTAGTTTCCCGTTTTATCTGTGCTGGCTTCATAGGAAGCGGCTTGCTGAGTTGTTTTAGGTTTATTTGTTGACAGTGAAATGCAAACGGGTCAAACGCAAGCCTCGAGGTCACGTTTTGGACACTGAGCAAACCTGGCAAGGACTGATCCTTGTTCTCCGTGTGAGCAGTAGAACTTCTGCTCGCGCACACCTCCACCCGCACTCATGCATGTATGCACATCAGTGCACGGATGTCAGGTGAGTCAAAGCGTTGTGTGCCGGTGCAGTTAGAGGCTCTCCATCAGCGCTGACCCAGGCAGCCGTCATTGTTCTCGAGCTGTAATTCACCCAGCTGCAATCAGGGCCCTGATCTGGGTTTCTCTGAACCCTCTCCACTCCAGATGATTCCTCTCCTGATTGGCCTAACTGGACTCCTGTCTGTGGCGGCAGATTAGCATGAATTGTTTTTTCCTCTGTGGCATACAGATCGAGCCATGTTAGCATTCACACATCCACACTGAACCACACAGCTCCCAGGAGACTCCAAAAAAAAATGCAGGAGAAAACAAGGCAGCTCAGAGTTTTTGAACAATAAAGAAGCAAAAAAAGAAAAGAGAGAAAGAAAGAAAGAAAGAAAGAAAGAAAGAAAGAAAGAAAGAAAGAAAGAAAGAAAGAAAGAAAGAAAGAAAGAAAGAAAGAAAGGTTGTCGAATATACA
>NW_013952403.1:3062468-3077442 GCF_001266775.1 Austrofundulus limnaeus | reverse complement strand
AATAAAGTCTAATGTTACAACTAATCGGGGATCCATTTAAAATAAATGTTTATCCAATAAAGTCTAATTATAACCAATCGTGGATCCATTTCAAAATGGCAAAAAACAACATAAAAAGTAGTGCTTTCTTGTGACTGAAGTGTTTTCTGATAACTTTAACTTGACAAAGCTTTTGTTCAAAGCAATGATCAAAGGAGGATTCTGATCCTTTATGCGCCTCGTTGACATGTAAACACCATAACTGCTCGTACTCATGACATGTTCGTCATTTCTGAACAATGCCAGCAACAAAAAATCTGACATCTTTAACATGAAATGCTTTGAGGCAAATTTTCAGTAYGAGATGAAAGAACAAACCGCTAATGATGAAAATGCCACAGAGAAACAAAGCAAAACAACTTAAAACAACAAACAAGAACTAAAAATGAAAATACAAATTGAAATCTGTGGCTGTGTCCGAATTCAGGGGCTGGGTCCTTTGAAGGACTGTTTTACATGATTGTTGAATGAAAGATCCGGTTCAGCTTGCTGTTTATCTATTAGTTTCTATGGAGGCTGTGAGCTGTTGCCCTTTTTGGTCTCCGTTTCTGCTCCTCCATGCTGTCACAGCTGCTACCGGTGGACGGTATTGACGGGGCTCATTCTAGTGATCTATATTCAAGTCTGTGGGATTTAGTCCCAAAGTGTTGAGAAATAGGCAGGTATAATGTTTTGGTTCAGATGTTTGCAACAGTTGCATTTTTTTCAAAATATAATTAATAAACACTTTAGCTACAGGTAATTTAAATGAAATATCTGAAATACATTAAATATTTTTAAGCATTATTTGAGCAATAGCTGCATGATTTTGAGCAGAAAAGCCTCACATTTTTGTCTTCTTCCCTGTGAGCTAGTAAAGAATTCCAGCTGGTAAATCTCAATATTCAAATACTGATTGAGGTTTCTTCTATATAATGACGTCAAAAATTCCTCATTAAAATAACCTAAAGATGATTCTGACAAAATACTGTATATGTATACAGGCAGATGAAAGCATATCTCTGGAACCGCTCATGATATGGTTTAGGTATCAAAATAAAGCTTAAAAAGCAGGAATCTGAAAAGGTGCWTAAKTCATATTGACTAAATTTGACCTAAGCTTCAGTTTGATCCAATGAGTCACATTTACTAAAGAAGCAAATACAGTCAGATGATTACACAAGGAGCAAGTTAGAAAAAGAGTGTGAATAAATTTTGTCTCATATTTACAGATTTGATAAATACTAAAAACACATCGGGTGGATGTCATGTCAGTAGCAGTATGTTATCAGACTTTATTACTTTCCTGCTCTCTTTCAAGATTTTTATTTCAAGTCACTTGCTTCCCTCCAGCAATGCATACATTCCATTTCTTGCATTCCCCTTGATCCCCCCCACATATCGTGATACATTCATGAGCTGATCAGGTGTGATTTCGTACCTGCAGGGGTCTCCGCCTACTGCAGCTTATGCAGCCTTAAATGACGGGGTCTTTTGTTCTCTCAGTGGGAAACCATTAGCCTGATCACCTTGTCAGCCAGAACCGGGGAGCTACCAGTGTCTGAAGACCTGATCCATGACCTCCCACGGAGAAAGCTTTATCTGTCAATATCTATGCAGCTGCTGCAGGGACAGATTTGGGTTTAGGTTATGTGGCTTAGAAAGATGTAGCAGGTCACTTTGAACATGGACACGATATCTGAATGATGAGCATAGATTACAGTTTCTTTAAAGAGTTGTTGAACTGAATCTTTTGTGTCACCCTTCTGTTTTTTTGTGTCTGTGTGTGAGCCGTGCGTGACTTTAATTTCAAGATGTAATGATTAAATTCCCAAAGGTGTTTTGCAACAGCTTTATTTTCGCTACAGCGTAACGCAGACACAACCACGCTCACATTTGCTGTCCGAACTATGAACGGCTGAGTGACTTTGTTGTGAAGACAGACAGTTGAGCAGACCTGATGAAATTCAGATGACATCATCATCATTCCATTCTTTACATGCTCATTGACTGTCTTGATAACAAATCTGCAGTCTGCGTCTTTTGGAGGAATCTCAAATGTTATGATCATCTTTAGCAGGATTTCCGCATGCAATGGGGTAAGGATATTTTTAAATGTTTTCAGTCATGAAGCACAAATTAAATGACGCCCTCTGTGAGGACTGCATGTTTCCCTCTTCCTTGCAGGCCAAAGTTTTAAAATGGACATTTCAGGCAAAAATCCACTWTTTTAACAGGCTTGGCCTGTTAGGCCTGTAGGAGTGCAGACAGTTTGAATTTAGTTTCTCCCAGTAGATATCTTTATATTCTGTTTAGGTCATATTTTTCAAGCCGTTCAGATTTCTCTATTTTCAATTACGTTTTTGAACTATTACGTCACAGTATTTGTGACGAAACCTCTAAATAAAGTCTGGACCTACTAACTACAATTTGGTGGTCTTCATTCTCGTCTGGCTCTGGGTCAGACTCTGGCTCCAACATGTAAGGCTGAATGGACGAGTCCTCTGTTGTTGACATATTTTAATAGTTTGTAAATAAAAAGTTTCTGTGCCGCTAAATAGTCGTGAACCCCTCTATCAAACTAGAAGGAACTGGTCTGGAAGTGGTGTGAAACGCCTCCTTTAAATTTAAAGAAAGCATCAAAACAAGTTGACCTGAGATACACCTCAGAAAAGGGCTGAAAGAGAAGAGGGGCTTATTGGAGTTACAATAAGGAGGAATTCAGACCAAATCATTACAGTTCCATTTTATTTAGACTCCAACTTAATGATTTAAATGTGAAAAAGAAGGGTTTAAAAGTATATGTCTCCTTTAAGCATATTTATGCTCTATCTGTTAGTTCTAATAAGTTGGTGATTACTCTCAGCCACTATCACACCACATTGTAAGGAACATGCATTTGTTTTCATATTCATCCACTGGTTTACAGTAAGTCAGTCTAGTCAGCTTTACAAGAACATAGCACAAACTACAGGTGTCCTGTTGCTATTCAGCAACACAAAAGGAGAATCATTATCACCCACTGTCAATAGTGAAGGGGGGAGCCATAATGTTTTTGCCTGCATGTGTTTGTCTGTTTGTTCATGCCTTTAGCAAAATATCCCAAGAATCAGCCGTCACAGCATTCCTTTAGTTTGTTTCTGTTCTCTTGAGGATTTAATTATTTTAATATAAAAGTTTCCCAGAAACACAACACAGTTTGCTGTCCTGAAACAAGACACAGAAAACCCACAGCTCTAAATTAATTTCCGATTTCCTCAGTTAACTTGGAGTAAAAAATAAATTCATGATAAAATATATGTAAAATAATCTTGAGCTCTATTATTCTCCTTGCAGGTGCTAAAGTCTTAAATTTCACCGACAAAACTATGAATCAGATTAAGCTGCTTTGGTGGAATTTCACCGGATGAGGGAGGAGAAGCTGGAGGGAGGGAGGGAATAGCCTCAGGTGTACATATGTCAGATAATCCCACCTCATGCGTCTGAGCCACACTCTTGACAAGGGCGTAATGATAATTACGGTGATTTACGACTCATTCCTCTGGCTGCTTTCGTTACATTGCATGGCAGTATGTTTTTAACCGGCACGTAAACGCTCGTCATCATTTTTTGGCGTGACAAGCAAAAGCCTTCCCCCCGTGATTCGGCCCATCTGCTCTCTGTTTGTCCACCGCGTTTGATGTGTTTTGCTTGTAGTTGCAGGATAAAGTTGAGTTTCTCAGGCTTAAAGCATGCACTTTACTGTTTGCCTAATTCGCTCATGATGTTGATGTATTATGTATGTGTTTGCCCATAGTGTGTGTGTGTTTATTCTTGCAGGGTGGGTCGAAGGGCTCAAGAGATGGACAAGGAGGGGGGAGCGTGGGGGACCTCATCTCCTAGGAAGCTTGGATGCGGCAGAAACCCGAGCTCTGGTCTTTTAGGACAAAGAAGGCAAACATGTGAGACTCTGGCACATGGTGGCTTGAGTTACCAGCACACTTGCCTCTCTCTGAACTTTTGGCCCTGGCAGCAAAACCTCCCCGCCCTTATGACTCCAGAACTGCTCCACCTGCCTCTGGTAGCTCCACCCTCTACTTTGACAGCCCTGATCTCTACAAAGTAGTCTCTAAAAAGTTCACAGTAATGTTTTTCTTTTTTTTTTTTCCTGTGTCTTGAGTTTATTTATCTGTAGTGTTAGCAAAATATCTCATGAACCACTGGATGAATGGGAATGAAACAATCAGTTAGGATGAACATCTACAACTGATTAACTTTTGGAGTCAAATACAATCAAGATGGTCGCTTTAACTTATCAACCTTCTTATACATTTACTTTCAGCTTTTTGCTTTTCAGGGGTCACCACCATTGATATATATTACTTGAATGGACATCGCCTGTTGGTGCTATTGTGTACTAAAGAGCGCTGCCATTACTGTTTTGATTGTGAACGTGTTCATATTGTAGCTTACAGCACTGCTCGATCATTTTGTGCCTTTATGTTTTTCAATATCATGTGAATGTGCAATATTTAGTTACACACAATGGCGATATTTATTTATCTATGAGTGTTTTTACTGGCTGACACTAATAAAATATATGTTTAAAGTAGCAATGTTTAGGGCTGGCCTGACCCCTTTTTTCATATTTTGCACATTGATTAATACACACTTTCTTCCACTTAGTCTGGAACATTGTCACCCTAGTCTAAATCATTTATAATTTATATATAATTATTTATAATTTACTTACAGATACTTTTTTTGGAATGGGACTCAGGTATAAATTATTTTAAATGTACATGTTTGGATGTGGCGGGCAAAAATGTATTAGTAAACACCAGTGACAATAAAAATGTGTTCATCTGGATTGGACATATTTAATATAGGGATGCACAATTAACACGGTTAATTAGATGTAATATTTCAGACTCAAAAAATTGTGTTACACGAGAATAAACATTTATTTTCGTTTACCAGTTTTTTTGACACCAAACAACACCCTCCTGTCTCCATTGGAGGCCAGGAGGCCCCTCATATTTAACAGGCCTGGTACGCCTGTCTGCAGAATAATTATACTATTTATCACATTTTCTGTATTATGTCCTAATATAGTCTTTTAGACATATTTCACGTTGATTGAATAAATAATAATAAGTAAAAAAAAACTTTTTTACATATGCTGCCTGTTTGTTAAATCACAGAAGTCTTGAACTACAATGGGTAAAATAAATATTGAACACGTCACCATTTTTCATAGTAAATATACAGTATTACTACAGGTGCTAATGACATGAAATTTTCACCAGATGTTGGTAACAACCCAAAGTGATCCATACATACAAAGAAATCAAACCATAAATGTCCAGAAATGAAGTTATTTGTAATAATGTGGAATGRCACAGGGAAAAAGTATTGAACACATGAAGAAAGGGAGGTGTAAAAAGGCATGGGAAGCCAAGACACCAGCTGAACTCTCTCAGTAATTAGAAAACAAGCCTGCCCCTTGTCAGTGCAAATTAATATCAACTGGTTCAGTCCCAAATGATAGCCAGGTATCACACAAGAACCATCTGATGATGGGTAAAAGTAAAGAGCTCTCTCAAGACCTTCACAACCTTATTGTTGCAAAGCATAATGATGGCATCGGTTACAGAAGAATGTCTAAACTTCTGAAGGTTCCAGTGAGCACTGTTGGGGCCATAATTCAGAAGTGGAAAGAACATTATTTCACCATAAACCGACCACGACCAGGTGCTCCTCACAAGATTTCTGACAGAGGAGTGAAAAGAATKATCAGAAGAGTTGTCCAAGAGCCAAGGACCACTTGTGGAGAGCTTCAGAAAGACCTGGAATTAGCAGGTCCGTTTGTTTCAAAGAAAACAATAAGTAATGCACTGAACCACCATGGCCTGTATGCACGCTCACCACGCAAGACTCCACTGCTGAAGAAACAGCATGTTGAAGCTCCTTTAAAGTTTGCTGCACAACATTTAAACAAGCCTGTGTAATACTGGGAGAATATAGTCTGGTCAGATGAGACCAACATTGAACTGTTTGGATGCCAGAATACACATCATGTTTGGAGGTCAAATGACACTGCACATCAGCCCAAAAACACCATACCAACAGTGAAGTTTGGAGGTGGGAACATCATGGTGTGGGGCTGTTTTTCAGCATATGGTACTGGCAAACTTCAAATAATTGAAGGAAGGATGAGTGGAAAAATGTACAGAGACATTCTTGATAAAAATCTGCTTCCATCTACCAGGATGATGAAGATGAAACGTGGCTGGACATTTCAGCAAGACAATGAGCCCAAACACAAAGCCAAGGAAACTCTCAGTTGGTTTCAGAGAAAGAAACTAAAGCTGCTGGAATGGCCCAGCCAATCACCTGACCTGAATCCAACAGAAAATCTATGGAAAGAACTAAAGATCAGAGTTCATAGAAGAGGTCCACGAAACCTTCAAGATTTGAAGACTGTTTGTGTGGAAGAATGGGCCAAAATCACACCTGAGCAATGCATGCCACTAGTTTCTCCATACAGGAGGCGTCTTGAAGCTGTCATTGACAACAAAGGCTTTTGTACAAAGTATTAGATAAATTTCATTAAGTGTTTTCAATACTTTTTCCCTGTGCCATTCCTTATTATTACAAATAACTTCATTTCTGGAATTTATGGTTTGATTTCTTTGTATGAATGGATCACTTGGGTTGTTACCGACATCTGGTGAACATTTCATGTCATTATCACCTCTAGTAATATATTTACTGAGAAAAATGGTGACGTGTTCAATACTTATCTTACCCACTGTATTATGTATTTTAGGGATGTGTGCATTTTCTCCGGATACTCTGGTTTCCCCCACCCCCAAAAACATGTACAATWGGTTGCCTTCAGGCCCTGGCCTCCCTTGAAAAARAGATCTGMGATYTCAACGGGACTTGCCTGGTTAAATAATGGCAAATAATAATTAAAATAATAATAATAAAAAACATTTATATTTTATTTAAAATACAAAACTCTGTGTTGGAATAAAATATTTAAACAACAATATATTTTGAGGTTAACAAATAGCTTATTGTACATTAATTTTTAAATTGCATGGTACCAGCAGCTGTGAAGTTGGAGCTGTGACCTACACTGGCTCCTATCTCTGACATCTGTTTACTGATTGTGTTCAATCAATTTGGAGYATAATTTGCACGAGTCTGCCTGCAGCTAACATTATGTATTGCTGAACAGGTGACCTAAATGATTGCTTTATTACAGTAAGTAAAGAAGAAACTTGTGTGAAGTGTTATTCATTGTGCTTTTGTCTGTAAATTTTGATGTGTGCTACAGGTTACAGCAAAACATTCAGTTCATGATGTGTCAGTCTTCCTTTTCTTGAGCCTCTGCATGTCTCAAACCATGTGACATCCAATCCAGTAATATAACTCAATGGTCACCATCCTCCTCCTAACCTAAGCCAACAAAAAGCTGGTTATAACTCAATAAGCTTTACAGATTTTGAGCCTAAATTTGGTGTAGTAGTAGCTGAGAGTCATTCTCAACGCATACCCTGGACACTAACACATCTTACAAGATGTGGCTTTGACAGCTATTGTGAATTAAAACTGGTAAAATGATGGTAAACAATACATATTTCTTAAAAGAACACTAGSTCTTTAATTCTCTTAATTTGTGTCACTCACTCTGTTTTATGCTCATAATGATTAGTGAACTTTAAATCACTCATTGACAGGATTCCCTTGTGTTTTTTTTCACATTAGCGTGTTTGCTGTCTGTCTCTCCAGACAAAATGCTGGCTGGGTTTCTGCAATCAGATCTCCATTCATCCCCAGTCTGGAGGCGAATCTCTTTCCACCAGCCAGGCAAACCTGACTTTCAGGTCCCCCACCCACACCTATCGGACTGCTGTCCTCTCACCTGTGCAAATATGAAAGCGAGAGAGCGACACAAGCGAGGGAGAGGGTGGAGATGGGAGAAATGGAAAGATATCCCAGGCTTTGGTAACATGGGTGGGGTGCAGAAAAACACACCGCACAGCACAGCTGAGCAAACCTTCACCGCCACAGGACTTCACCTGTCCGCTCTCCACTTTTCTTCTCTCTGTTATCTCTCCTAATCCATTCTTTCTTTCCATAACCGGCCCGACGGCAATGGAGAGCAAAGGCGTCCTTTTATGGCSGCTGAATAGAGATTTCCTTTGAGGTTATGCAGTTGATACACTCGGTAATGCCACTTTTATGCCTTGGTCACAATGTACAGTGATTTACTTTCTGCCCCAGGGGACACATCCACTCTTTAGAAGTGTTTTTTTTTTTTTGTGTAGGTGTAGGCATTATGTGGATGTTATTTAGGAAATCCTTTTATCTAACAACATCCTCAGCAGATACTTGACTTAGTTTCAACAGCAACCCACAATCTTGATCTTTAATTTAACCAACCCTGTTGACTCACAAGGCCAGATGGTGATGATTGCCCGCCACTGAGGGGGAAGGCAAAGCAATGATGTTTTTGTCCATGTCTGTGTGTGCTGTGTTAGCAAAATACACCATGAATCACTATAGGTTTTAACAAAACCTTCAGAAAGTCACCAGTACAGGTTTTTAACTTTTGAAGTCAGTTCGATTCAATATGGCCACCATTGCAAAGCAATCATAGCAAACACAAAAATTGTCATCCTTTCAGCTACTGAGCTAAGATTTGGTGTGACAGTAGTTGAGGCTTTGAACACCGATGACAAATATTGGCATTAACTCTTTCTGTCTGTTAGCATAACATCTCAGAAACCACAAAATACATTTTAACAAAGCCTTCAGAAAGTAATAATTGGATGAACCTCAACTTAATTCAACATGGCCACCACAGCAAATTGCCTTTAGAAAACACAAAAATGTGTATGACTCAGCTAATTTTACAGATATAAGGGTTAAATTTTGAGRGTCTTTTACAACCCAAACTKTGAGTGAAATCACTGCAGAATATTTGCTTTAAACCATGATATAAGGGTTTGGACTAAGTATGAGGTTGTGTTGCTCCTACAGTACATGTTGAAAAGGTTGAGTGGAACAAACAGAGCTTTGCTATCATCTGGTGCTTTCCGTTGTTTATCTGCTCATGGAAGTGCAGAAAAACTATTGACTGCAGCTGCAGATAGAGCTAACATGTGATTTCACACCTCTGAGAAGGGTTTCCCAAAAAACACTCCACTCTGACACCTGGATTCAAAAAAATATCAAAGTATTAAATATTATAAACCTAAGCACCTCATGAACATCTAAAAATACAGTTTCATAGTTAACAAATAATTTGGTTCAAATAAAATCAAACACATTGCAAGTTCAAATCAAATTGATAGTCTTTAAAAAGAACTTTGCTTATCATTTGGGGATATTTTCAGTCAGTTCTGGCAGAATTTCTTTTTATTTTCAAACTTTCTAAGCAAATATTTAGAAAAAAAATGAGAAAATTATTATCAGATCATGGCAATATAAGTTGCAGCAAATAATCTGTTCAAAGTGAGCTGAGCAAATGAGACGGAAAATCCCTGCTGTTAAATCTTCAAATCAGCACACTTGTCTGCATTCAGCACTTTTACTTTTGATTCTTCCATATTCAAATTTAACTTTGAAGAAGCTATGTTCCAATTTATCATTTAGCTTTTAATACGGTAAGTACCTCCTGCTCCACTAGTAACTTAATACCAAATTTCAGGAAGCTTCAGTCAAAATAAAAAATAAAATAAAAAAGCCAAACTGTGTGGCCAGCTGGAAGAGGAACAAACCAAAAAGAGGACCGCAAATAGACTTTAAACACATTCTTTAGATGCGTGACTACCGAAACACAATGTCTTCATCAGCAGCGATGCGCCTGGCTGAAGTGTCGAAGCAAAACAAGTCCTGCCCCACATGGCTGCTCCCTGTTCTGCTGTACGGATATGGATCTAAACCAAAACATAAAAACAGAGAACATAATAAAAATTGTATCAAGTGAAAATTGTGACCACCCAGTGAGACGCAAACAAGAAAATCGAAGCAGAGATTCAGTGGAGATTAAGTTGTGGGCGTGTGGATGTTGATTAACTCTACACTTTTTCTGCTTCCTGCTTTGTTTAGGATTGTAAACCACTTCAGGATTCAGCGTGATGTGGAGCTGCCTCGTGTTTGGCTTGACAGTGCGAGGAGCTTGTAGTGATGGTGAGGTTAAAGTGAAGCACACGCAGGGGGGAAGATGTACACGTTTTTTTTTGCACTCTGCCTCTCTGGTTTTCTCTCTCCTTTGCAGGTTTGGGCCTGAAAGACGTGCCAGACCTGCTGCCAAAGAGTTGGCCTCCACCTCACCCTGCAGACATGGCTGTGCACACACGCATAGACACACAAACATCCATGCGTACGAGACGTGATAAACAAGCAAATCTCTCAGGAGTTAGAATCTGAGGAGAACTTTCCTCCCTAACAACCTTTGAGCAAATATGCAGCCGGTGCTCATAGTTAAAAAAAAAGATTCCTGTCATTTCCACATTCTGTCTCTGATGATGGAGGTGTCGCACCGCGGAGCCACATTCACACGGTGTCTCTGTCTCTCTCTCTTTCTGTCCCCTGACAAACCTATGCACACACATTTCAATTTGTCAGTTGTCTGTCAGACATGCCCTATTTTTAAAACGGTAAACACACCTACACACATTCTCCCATGCTTGGTCACACCCACTGCAGCGCAGGCCCCGCAAACGAGTCTGCCCTCATATCTGAGGACGCCCTGCACAACTGTAAGGCAGATTAACTTAGTCAGGTGAAGCAAATCATGACACCTGACACTAGCCGTCTCTCTCTTTAAGTTGCTCTCTGTCTCCACACTTAATGCTGCAGCGCCTAGCGATAATTGCACGCTAGGAGCTAGTGGTAATTGCACAGTACATACCTGTCCAGGGTGGAAGCCCCGTCTACTAAACAGAGGGCCTCCTCTGTGAGATGGTTGTAATGACCTTTCTGTTGTTGTTACTGTACATCCCTCTGCTGTGCACGTGTGCAAAATCTGCCAAGGTYAGCCCGCAGACAGGTGTTTATTTTATGCAATAGGTTGTTCAAACAGTGTGCTTTTACAAAAAAAGGGGGGGAAAAAGTGAACATGTCAACCATCCCTACAGCTTTGGACAACAAACTGCAACAAATCAGCACCTCAGATGTTTAAAATGTGACGGCTTGTTTGCGAATCAGTGGACGGTTCTTAATCCAGCGGTGGTTTTCACGACACCTCAGTGAGTCAGAGTACACGTGTGTTTGGCTGATCGCGGCGCCTTAGCAAGACGTCAGAAACCACCAAAACATTGTTAACCCTGTGCAGAAATGTTCACGACAGCTTGGTTGAGCAGATTTTTATCTTAACGATGATGCGCTCTGGGAGAGAACATTTCTTAAAAGTATTATTAAAAGGCCAAGGAGGACTGAGTGAGAAAGTAGAGGCAAATGAAGGCTGACAGGGAGATTAAGCCACATAATTTGAGAGTATTTACCAGGTTGTTCAGGGGAGAAGCATACTGGAATGAGGAGTGGCCGCAGCACTTTGTCACACGACGCCTGTTTAAAAATACACACCACTCAGAGCAGTGCTAGTAAATTTGGCCACTTTAGCACAAATAAAGTGGATAATACACTGTTGCAAAAATAGCAGGAAAAGTATGATGCATCCTATTATTGCACTTCTGATGCAAACGTTTTTAATTGGCAGCCTTTTTCATCCGAACAGTTGATGATCATAACAAAACATTCAATTTTGCTAAATCCGATGACAAAACTGAAAATCAAGGAAATGCATTTCTTCCACTGATGACTTCAAAAGTAAGCTTCATTAAAGTCCATCCAGTAGTTCACGAGATATTTTGCTAACAGGCAGGCAAGATTGACTCCAACAGATTAAGCCAAAGATCTCGCTCCATCTGTTTGCAAGTTAATGAATATGACTTTAGGATTAATTTTGTAGCTGCTATAATACCAAACTTTTTGTGCATTTTAGGTTCAGTTAGCTTAAAAATTCCCCAGTGGTTCAGGATGTATTTTAGTAGCAGACAAACCCACACAGGCACATTGTTGTTGCCTTAAAACAGCTCCAGTCTTTCAAATTCCACACATCTTCACATGAATGCTTTGTCACAAACCTTTATGCTGCTGTCAGTTCCAACACGAGTACTATAATATTCCTGCTGGAAGCGCCTCAGGCTGCGCTGGATGTGCTACGGTGGCTGCCGTCGCTGTTCGAACTTGCAGGTAATCATAAAATTCAATGTAAACAACCATGTAATGAAAAATTAATGGTGATATAAAGGTTTATGTAATAGAGTTTGCATGAACTGATTTGAAACTTTTTAGGTCTGAGATCTATGCTGCTAAGAGTTCCTTTTATTCTTTGATGCATTTGGAACAGCTAACTCACACATGAGCAACTTATGGCTCAAGGGCCAAAAGGGGCCCTTGGAAGATCTAATGTTCTAAAATTAAAATAAAACCACTTTAATATGAGTTATTGAAATCTTGCATGTTTCATTAATGAAACATTAAAGGGCCAATATTATGTGTTTCTCAGGCATACATTTAAATACTACACCACAATAAAGTATCTATGTCACCTTTAGCTGTTATTAAAATGTTGTTTTATGTTTAAATAGAAAATAAACTTATCTTCTCATCACTTCTGCTTCTAAATGCCTTGAAATTGGCCTCTGTCTCTTTAAGAACACCTTCCGCTTCTGTCTCGTGGAGGCGGCGGGTGGGGTGGGGGGGTGCTGCCATGATGCAGTTTACTTGGCATCTGAAAATACATTTCCTCAAAGGTATTTTTAATCTGAAAAGCGCTTCACTGAGTGAGAACAAATGTTGAGAGCTCAGCAGACAGTTAGGTTTCACTTTCACTTTCACCCAAGAGCCTGCAGGCATCATGGGCGGGGTGTGTGGGGTGGGGAGGTGTGCTCCGCCATGAGGAAGTTCGGCTTAAAGACACGTCCCAGGGGAGTTTCTGGTTCCCACCTGTTGTTTTGCTCCTCAGCATGGCTGACTAAAAATGCTGCAGGATTTCTCAAACATGCATGAATGAGTCAAAGTAAGACTTTGGRCATGTTTTTTTATGAGAGTATAACATTRTAACATGAWATAAAACTCAAAAAAGYTGATTTTACATGATATTGCCCATTTAAGAAACAGGAAGCAAAGTCTGTTTTAAACATCTTATGTACATCTAAAACCTTTGAACCATGTTAGGTCAAACCTTTTCTTTGTGGTTGGTCATTAATTGCGATTAACCAGAACCAGACAGATAATTTAATAATTAAAAAGCCAATAATTAACCAATAGTTTTTCACTTTTTTAAACAAACAAATATTTTTGTCACAAGTGACAGTTTACAGAAAGTAAACTGATACTCTAAATGGATAACTAGGCAGCATTTGGTACCTGTAGCTGCTATTTCAGATTATCTGTCAGGTGTGTGTGTGTGTGTGTGTGTGTGTGTGTGTGTGGTTTCATGCTGCAGGTGGAAAGCAGCAGCACTCTGACTAATCTTTGTTTATTTTTGTATGTAAGTATGCATTGAGAATGTCTTGCAGCTACTACCACAYTAAATTTCAGCTTTTYATCTGTAAAACATTCTGTGTTAATCATTTTTGTGTAGAGGCTAATGCTAAATGGACTGAACTTATAGAGCGCTTTATCAAGTCCCTCCGGACCCCAAAGCGCTTTACACTTACAGACATTCCCCTATTCACAATAATGCTGATTATCACTGCAAAACCTATCCATCTAATCAAGTCTTACAATCTTATGTCCAGCCAAAAAGGTATTTTTGATCTTGTTTTGAGCCCGAACAAGAGCAGAATGTGTTAAATTATTCGTCTTGTTAGCCTCTAATTATTTTCCTTATTTTAAGAAGTCTTATYAAGTTCAATTGTCTTACTGCACTGGCAGATTATTTCACTTAATTTGAGAAGATTCAAACTATAATCTAGTATTTTAAACTTATTTTTACATCATTTTTGCAGTGTAGCTGTGCTGGCCAGATTGACTCCAAAGTTAATCAGTTGTGGAGAAACGTCCAACTAATATTTTCTGAGAGATTCACTAAAATCTGCCCTATGGATCATATAATATTTTACTAACACCTTGACGTCGTTGACAGACAGTAAAAGTTTTAAGCAATAATATTGGGTAATGTAAAGTTCTCAACGTAAACACTGATACTCAGCTACTACCAACACATTTCAGCTCAGTGTCAATTAAATTGACTAAATTCTGGTTATATTTTGTATTTCTGAATTAGATGATTGTGGCGGCCAAATTGGTTTGGATAGATTGTTTGTCGACATATTTTATAAACGTTAATTTAAATTTATTCAGTGGTTTATGAAATACTTTGCTAACAGACAGACATGGTTGATTCTAATAGCTAATGGGAAAGTTTTCATTTAGCTCTCACAGCATGATATGAGAATGACTCATAGCTACTACCACACCAAGAGCCATTTATATGTTTGCTAAGGTTGGTTAGCTGTGATCTTGAATAGGATTTGCCTCCATAATTTAATAGTTGAAATTAAACAACAAAGGACAGCTTTCTGAGTGTTTCATTAAAATCCACCCAGTGGTTCAGGAAAACTTTTGCTAAAACTAATAACAAACAAGTACAAAAACACAAGTTTGTTTTTATATCCCTGTGGGGACTGTAGATTTTTGGTAATTTTATAGCCTAACCCTGACCATTTACCCTAAAATTAACCTCACAGGTACCTGACCCTAAACTCAGCTCACACTTTTGTCCTAAAGCAAACTTCCCTCTCAAAATTAGCTTCCATGCACTGGTCCCCACAATGCTCATTCGGTCCCTACAAGACTGCTTTTTTTTGGAAATTGGTTTTCCATGATGTAGCAAAAACAAGCCCACACACACACACACACACACACACACACACACACACACACA
>NW_013952403.1:3060235-3061690 GCF_001266775.1 Austrofundulus limnaeus | reverse complement strand
CCTTCAGCTTCTGTCTTGATGATTTTAGTTTCTTCCATCTTCTTTAGATATCATTCTGAACTTTTCTGCAATTCATCTACTAATTTCAACTTTTTTGCATTTCTTTCAGCTATTTTGAGCCTTTTCTGCTTCTTTTAGCTGTTTTCTGCTAATTTCAGCTGTTTTTTAAAGTTTGTAGCTATTTTTTAAATGATTTGAGCTTTTCTCAGCTAAATTCACAAACATCAGTTTTTTTTACTGCTTAATTAAACACCTGTTCTTTCTGTTTTATTGCACTAATTTTAGCTATTTCAGCTACTTTTAAATCTATTCACTTTTGCTGGAAATATAGAAAAGGATACTTATATATAGTTATATAGTGTATGCAGGAAAGATAGTTGTCACAGCTAATTGGTTTTAGTATGGATAAAAATCACTATTCCTCKATCAGTTTTACAGATACTGAGCTAAAATCTTTGTGTGGYAGTAGCTAAAGTTATTCACAAGACATTTTAAAAACACAAACAGATCAGGCAAGATATTGCAATAAGTTTGCTCATTGTTATTTTTAAGGTAAAACACTGACATGAAAGGTGGTGGGTGATGTGTTTTCCTTCACAGAAAGCTAAACCCTCAGTTTTATGGCTTGGTAGCCTACTGGCAAGTTGGTGTAATGACTTCTCCTTCTTTGTGAAYGCAGGTTGTTGTGATGCTGAAGTGGATCATTCAGCTGTGTGTGTGAGCCACTCTGTTGCATTGTTTCTGCCGTGACAGTGTTTACATATAATTGAGTAATTACCTGTAAAAGATAGCTCTCCTGTGGTTCTACTTAGTTGTAATTTTCCTATCCGTATCAGATTTTATTTTATTTTTTTTTTGTGCTCAGGATGACGCTAAATGCAACAGTTTAGATGTGCTTTCTCGCTCTGTAACTGAGTGGGTGAGCTGTCGTTATGCATAACCACCTTTGTGCTCGGTCTAAATTGGCCTCGTCGGCTTTAACTTCGCAGGAAACAAGAAAGAGTGTGAGGAAATTGTTTTGTCGACTCTGGCTGGATGTCGGCTGGTCATTTGAAATGACACCAAATGGCAGAATGATAATTTGGCTTTCTTTTGTGAGTTTCAGSGTCCCACAGAGAATGGAAAGTTGTAACTGGCACTTTACACTCGTGGCCTCACCCACAATGGCATTTGAAAGACAAACAGCAGTGCGTGCTGCTGGCCTGAGCTGAGGTGAAAGTGCTCATTTCATTTGACATACGGCAGCCAGAGTTCAGCCTAATGCCAGAGTCATTACAGTTATAAAGACTAATGTGGAAAGCAGAACATTTTCTCCAGTTCTGAAGCTGCTCTCCTTTTCTACAAGCACTTAAATCTGCTCATTTCTCTTTCTTTCTTTCTTTCTTTCTTTCTTTCTTTCTTTCTTTCTTTCTTTCTTTCTTTCTTTCTTTCTTTCTTTCTTTCTTTCTTTCTTTC
>NW_013952403.1:3044325-3058788 GCF_001266775.1 Austrofundulus limnaeus | reverse complement strand
GTGAAGCCCAGTTAAGTTAAAATGTGCCTTCCTGTTGGTGAGACATGTTTGCCCAGGTTTTTCATGTCAATTTGGAATAGAAATATTAAACTGAATTTTCATCTCTGAAAACGTGTTAAATTTAACACGTAAAACACGTTTCTCATGTGATTTTGGAGTTTTAGTACAAAGTTTGTATTCCTTTCAAAGTTTTGGTCRTCATAAAAAAACTTGTTTTTCTCACCACTGAGATTATTTTTGCATCAATATTATCACACTACAAATCAAATCATTTAAACCAACATGTCTGAACTTTGGCTGAGGAGTTATTTTGACAATCCGCCTTTTGAAAAACCTTTGATTATATTTAATTATTGGGATGCTGATTGTTTAGTTTTTGTTGTTCTTCTTCTTTAGGTTGATCCCTTCTGAAGCGTTCACCACAGCAAACAAACTCACATAAAAATTTTGTCTATTGTTTGAAGCCCGTCCTCCACAAACTGGACTCAAACCTGCAGCATCTGGACTACAGGACCAGAGCACTGAACACAGAGCTACCTGAGCCTTGACTGTATAATTTGTGCTGAGAATAAGCAGACGAACATTAGAAAGTTGTTTCTCTTTTTTTGATTAATACTGATTACAACTGCACATGTTTTATACACCAAAATTGTTTTAAAGGGACAGAACGTCACTTTAAAAATGATCAACTGAAAAACGACACAAACTTAAACTTAATGAAAACAGCTGCTCATCACTGATCCTCCTCACCTCCGACACAGAAGTGACGTCCCCTACAGTTGAAAGATAAAAGTGGTCTTGTGATGTCTAAACATGAACATGGCCTACTTTCTTTCCACTTTCTACAAACTTTTTTACTTTTATTTTGTTTGTTTGGAAGCTACCAGAAAACTGGGCCTCAAACCCAGAAACAAGTGGTACACGCAGGAATATTCAGTTACGGATGCATTTCCATGCGATTGTCCTAAAAGGGGACGAGCAGAAGTAAGCGATATGACTTGAGGGGATCGTATTAATGTAACTAAAACACACAATAATCCCACAGGACTTCCTTCCCATTCCCATTTGAAGCCACACCCAAGACGACAGGTAACACGAGAGCACCTTTCACAGATTGGAAGAGGTGGGAAAAACAGGCAAGGCCACTCTCCGATTCTAACTTGCTTCTTATCGCCTCCTGATTTCATTTAATCCTTCCTCTTTCACTTTAAAACAGATTCTCTCCTCGAAGCCAAATAAAAGATTAATTTTAACACCATCAAGTGCTTCATTAATGCTTCATATCGGTCTGTGTTTTTCTCCCCTCTGGATTTTGGGGGCTCTCAGAGCGACGGCGATATGCTCTGRTGTAATGTGTGTGATAGGGATCTTTTGTGCCTGCGTTATAAATTGTGCCATAATGTGAGTGTGCAGGGAGCAGCGCTGGGGTACGGGGGTGGCAACGAGGGGAGGGGTGGGCGGATCAAGCAGTGTCACAGGAATCCGCAGTGTTGTGAGAGCCCCCATACCTTTCAGCTTCATTAAACCAATTTCACGCTGAGGTGAGCTAAGAGAGGAAGCTCTGAATCTCAGCAGCGGCAACAATAGTGCATTGAAGGGATGAGGCGAAAGTAAATTAGGTACCACTTCACAGACGGCAAATTAAAATCTGAAAGTTGGATAGGAAAAGTTGAGGGCAGATGATTATGTCTTTATTGTGCCCTCTCTCCTCAATCTAGAAAAACCCTTCCTCCCTTTTAGCAACCATCTTTTGTACAACCCCCCCCAACATCCCCACAAGCCTATGAGAAAAAAAATAATAATGATCTATTTCTTGTCTGGTAATTGGTTTCTAAGATGCTCCCACTCAAAGAGAGGATCTTAAATACCAAGTTGCTCATGACCCTCCTTTCAGCCACTTAATTTGCTTTAGCTTATCGGTTAGATTTCATA
Source organism: Austrofundulus limnaeus (assembly GCF_001266775.1). Classification (NCBI taxonomy): domain Eukaryota; kingdom Metazoa; phylum Chordata; class Actinopteri; order Cyprinodontiformes; family Rivulidae; genus Austrofundulus; species Austrofundulus limnaeus. The sequence continues at coordinate 3,056,856 of NW_013952403.1, read as the reverse complement.
TCCAGGAAAATCATATAAATTAAACATTAATACGGGCTTATTTCTGTGCGATCACTGACCTCAAACTGCCATTGACCTATTTTATCAGGTTCATGTTTGTCAGTCAAACTGATGTGAAGGCTTCAACACAACTACTTCAATAAGTTCAAGTATTCATTGTTTTTACGTATATTTTTTTATTTGTTCTTTTTGATAGCACTACCATGTTTCAGCAAATGGAAAAGAGAAAAGAGCTTCAGCTGTTATCCTGGATGTGAGTCCAGAGAAACAAAAAACAGTTTGTTTTCTTTTACACAACTATTTGAACAGAACATATTAATAAAAAAAAGTGCATTTCTACTCATGTTTTTCATGTTTATGCAAAACAAACAGAAACAAAAAGATTTTTACACTTGATTGATTTAGAAAAAAACACTGTCTAAAACTAGGTTTTATGGAGGAAATGCTCAGAGTAAGTGTTGGGAATGAGTCTCAGCTACTACCACACAAAATTTCTCACTATTTGTAAAAGTGACTGAGTTTTACCTGTTTGTGTTTGTGAAGTCTGATTTGTGGCAGCCCTACTGAATCAGGCTGACTTCAACAGAAAATGTGATCAATAAATCATATAATTCATTTCTGAAAGTTCCAGTAAAGTCCTTTCAGTAGTTCATAACAGGCAGTGTTTTGTTTTAGACAAACAGGGTTGACGCCAAAATGTAAAGCAAAGATCCTGTGCAATCATTTAGAGCTCACAGTATGTTTGTGGGTTGACATTTAGCTACTAACACACCATTTATTAGCTCCATAAGATTAACTGAGTTCAAGCTAATTTTGTGTTTTGTAAGACGGATCAGCTGTGKTAGTCATTTTGAACTGAATTGACTCCAAATGTTAATCAATTATAAATATACACCCAGTGACATCAGCAAACTAGGTCCACTGGTTCATTAGATATTTTGCTAACAGACAAACAAACATGCACACAGGCAATTACACAATCAACATTTTGAATGTAAGAATTTTAAACAAACAGATATGTTGGACAAATCTGGAAACTGGCAATAATGAAATCTCGTGGCAACAAATATAGTATTTATATATTCAGATCATCAAAAAAAAAAACAACAACAGAAAACAGAAACAAATGTCGAAGAGCAATGTTTCACCCATGTGTCAAAATCATTTACAAAATATATAACAGGGTTAGACCATTTAACCTGAAGTGTTTTATTTAATAAAATACAATAATTAACTAATTAACTGTCAATAATCATTTAAAGTGATAATGACTTGTTAATATGCTGAAGATGATTGACAAAAATGAACAATGATTAAGTAAGGATACTCCTGTGGTAGTGTTTTACCTCTTGTACTTGATGTACTTGGTTACAGTTAATCGTTTCAAACATGAGATCTTACAAACTTTGTTACAGTTTAGGACATAAAACACAATAGAACGGGATTTACAAAATTAAAAAAAAGTTTTAGTATTGAGGTTTTACCTGGAAATGTTAACCTGATTGACAACTTATTCMAGCTGAATAAGTCTCGAACTATTGGTTAATAACATTTGCCTTTTTTTAAAGTTGAATATATTTTCCAACAAGGAGTGTGCATCATTTGCGGTGGGCACTTAAACAAGCTCCCTGCAACGCTGCTGGGGGTCACTCTGGGAGCCACACAGGCCCCASACAATGCCATGGCAGCAGCGTGGCTTTTACTGGGCCTTGTGCTGCCGGCTTTACGAGAGCCAGACAGACGGATCCCCTTCATGCCGTAAAGCCATCAACAGGGGGAACAAAGAGGGCAGGTGCTGAGGACTGCATTGAGAGCTCACCTGCACCCAGCGGGGGGAACAAAGTGTGCCCAGCCATGCCAAGAGGCCCTCCACATTCACAGCCCCACTCACCAGGCACTAATGGGCTGACACGGCCCGCCAAAGAGAAATTATTTCTCTTTATAGGCGGAAGATGATGACGGTGCACTGTATGTGCTGCAGTGAGCCTCTAATGCCCTGGCTTGAACATGATGCTGCTGAACTTTGTACTTTTTAACATTTGAGGCAGATTTCTGTTTTAAAAGGGATGGTTCGGGTTTTTAAAGAGCATTGTGAATACTTAGTATCTTACCTGCTCTAGATATTTTTTTGAACAGCCTCAGTTTGTGAAAGAGCAGTTTTGAGAGGGCAAGAGTCCCCTTTAATGTAAGCCCACCTAAACTAGTTGTTAAAATAGGCAACAGGTAAGATATAATTATTTATAAACTTTTCACTGAAACCCAAAAAATAAAGAAATGAAAAAATAGGAATGGTCCCTCTAAAAAGAGAATTTAGCAGGTGTTTGTTTGGAGTGATATGAATGCAGGTTTTGAAAATAATTCAAATAATTTCGCACGTAGGGGTGTTGAAAAGAATTAAGAACCCAGATCAGGTGAAGTAAACTGGTCCAGTACTCAGCTTTGCATGTTTATTCGCACACATATCACATGCTGTGGTCCATCATGACCAAGGCACCCATCAGGAGAAATTAGAATGTTTGTGGGGTATTTTTTTAGATATTCAGTTCTGCTTTCTGCTGAAGTGGCAAAAAAAAAAACCCAAACAAACAAACAAACAAAAAAAACAAGTAGTCTTAAAGGGATCCCCAATTAGTTGTAACATTAGACTTTATTTGATAAACATTTATTTAACTGTAAAATAAAGACTGTTTAGATTTGTAAATTTTTAAAAATATATATTTTAACATGGACGGAGCCATTTTATTTACACGTAAAGCATTCTGGGTAAATGATGACATCGATAGGTCATCGGTGTGAGCGAGCTAAATCCACCCTGAAGGTTAATCTTGGACAATATCTGATGATCGACTCTTTAAAATGAAACCAGAGAGCGTTGACAGAGAGGAGAAGGTAGAAATGACTCAGCCTGTAACTGAAAATATGGATGGAGGACAACAGAGCTGCATCATGGAAGAAGAACCTCAGCTTAGCCTGTTAGCCTTTGCGCTAGTGCTGACGCTATATGTATTAGCTTGGCGCTAACGCAAAAAACAAGCTAAACTGAGGTTCTCCATCCATATTTTCAGTTGCAGGCTGAGTCGTTTTTGTGTTTCCCTCTCTGTCATGTGGATGGAGGACCTCAGTGACGAGAGGAGAATGTGTAGCACTGAGCTAATACATATATATGGTGATGGTATCGGGGCTAATGCTAAAGCTAACAGGCTAAGCTGAGGTTCTTCTTCCATGAAGCAGCTCTGTTGTCCTCCATCCATATTTTCAGTTACAGGCTGAGTCATTTCTAACTTCTCCTCTCTGTCAAYGCTCTCTGGTTTCATTTAAAAGAGTCAATCGTCAGATATCGTCCAAGATTAACCTTCAGGGTGGATATAGCTTGCTAGCAGCCTCGCACCGATATCCTATTCACGACATCATTTACCCAGAATGCTTTGTGTGTAAATAAAACGGCCCCATCTGTGTAATTTATTTTTAAACTTTTAGTTTAAAAATTATAAAAACTAAACAGCCTACAATATTTTTACAGTCTTTATTTTACAGTTAAAATGCATGTTTATCAAATAAAATCTAATGTTACAACTAATTGGGGATCCGTTTAAAACAGTTCTACACTCCTGAAATGTAAAACATTTTGTTTTTGTACTGCTGGAGCAAAGCATGTGTTGATTATTTTATTGTTTAAAGTAAATTATCCCAATCAAACACAAAGTATAAAATACAGGACTGTACCTAAAATTCAGTCCATCAACCACAAAATATCCATCAGGGTCATGCTGGGACATCAGGCAGACAGAGAACCTAAAGAAGAGGCAGAAGCTCAGCAGCAGAGCAAACAAAGCCACAGGTAGGCATGGCATGAGGCAGGCAGGCAGACTAGTCTACGACCTGCAGCCCCAGCTGAGGTGACAGATGTGTGGTGAATCTTTAACTTCAGCGACCCCCCCCCACATCCACACACCCACTGTCCCCGCATCTGTCCTCGCTCTCCGTGAGGTTGGCTCGACCCCCTCCTGTGACAATGAGTTGACCAAAAAAGACACAGAGAGAGAGAGCTATCGCTGGACTTATTGATTAGTCCAGATTGGCCCGGCCGGCTTCATTTAATGACCTCTGGGAGTCATTATTGAAAAAAGTCATTGTCTTTATGATTAGCTCACACTTTCCCTCACCATATGGGAATCCTCCTGTTGCAACCTCAAGGGTGAAATTTATAACCCGCTTCAAAAGCAGATGCGTTCGTGTTGTTTACTGATCGAAAATAAATGTGAAAAAAAAATCATACTAGAATACAAAATCAGCAACATGTTTTCAGCTTTAATAGCAAATCCCATTCATTGTCTCCTTGCACAAAAAAAAACATATCACTGACAGTATAAATGATACATCTCAGTTTATTCTCATTCATACATGCTGTCTAATCTCCTCAGACAGCCCGAATGGAAGGGACAGTGTCCCACTCTGTTTCCCCACTCAGCCATGGCACTGGCAAGAGATGGTTTATTTTAATTGAAAATTAGCAAAACAAAACAAGGGCAAGAAGATCCCTGAATAGGGCCCCTTTCTCTGGGAGCTCCTGTGCCGTTGAATAATGCATATGGGAGAAAGTAAACAGCAGCCGTGGGCCTTGCTGGAGGAACAATGGGCCGCACACAGCCCAACCAGGGCGCCTGATTTTATTACTGGCCTGTCAATCCCCCCCAGCCTGGGAACTGTGGGACCTAGGCCAGGCAGCAGCTGCTGACCGCTCCGCACTGACCCAACACTCCCAGTGACCGAAAAACTCTCACACCACTGCATACCTCCACTGACTGCGCTGTCCACTCCTAATCTGTCCATTCACGCACTCAGCACGGGGGAACTGGATCCATTTCCTGTCTGACTCGGCATTCAGTCCGATTTATCCAAACTGAGTGACACTGTGAAAAACGTGACACAAAGCTTTGAAATTTGAATCTCAACTTTGTCAGCAGCAACTTTTTTTTATGAAGATGTGTTTTTTTTTTTGTGAAAACTATGATTTTTGATATCACCTGCCAGGATGGAAGATAAACTCTCCCGTCTCCAAGGTTCGTTCCGTGGTCACTGCGGCCACTTGTAAACTTTTTCTTTCCACTAGAACATTCTTTGTGTGTRTGTTCCCTCCCTGCATTGAGATTCTGGTCTTGCTCCTGGCCTCAGCAAAGTCCCAGTTGCCATGCCGACTGGCAACTGGTCTCCCAGGATGAGTAATGATGTGATGTGGCCGAGCTTTAAAGTCCTAACAAAGACCTTATTACCACTGCAGCACCTCATAACACACCATTGTTGTGAAGTGCTCCTGATATTAACCTGCCTGCTCTGGGGGCTTCCTCCCTTCACACAGAAGATGTGCGTGCGTGCGTGTGTTTGTGTGCAATCGTGCAAGAATTTTTTGTGGCAAACACTGATGAGTTTTGGCCAAAACTTGCTGTAYTTTGAATTTCAACCTGGCTGAAACTTCAATGCAGATTATTCATTCATGCTTAAATTTAGGTTTTTTTTAATTCCTCTAAAAGTACACAATTACGTGAATACTTTTTTGTTTTAATTCATCTTCTTTTTTTTTTGTGTTTAAGCATACACACGTCCTACAAGGTTTCCCTTCACATCAGGAAACAGCATCCCTGAGCCTGTGAACCATCCACAGATCCCAGCCAAGTGTGAACTGCCATAAAAAAGAAGCTTGTGTGTATGTGGGCTGTTTAGGCAGGATGATGCCACAGGATGTCTGACTGTTTGACTTAGTTAGACAGCATCCTCTGACAGAGACACCATGGGCTGCAGATGAGGTGAGAGATAAACCTAACATGTGATCCAGGTCTTCTCACCGACTATTGTCACTACTTATCTCTAATGTGAGGCTTTCTGCAAACGACAAGGAGGGGATAAAAGGAGGTGTGTCACTGATAAAGAACAAATCCATGATTTTTTTTCTTTTGGTAATTAAGATGTGATTTAGGAACTGTCTCCTCTATGGAAGTACTGTATATTTAAGCTGTTTGGTGTAAAAACAAATTCAAACCAAATTTCCACTTTGGACATACGGAGCCAGACTTATTGTAAYCCTTCATGTGGTTTTGATCAATAGTTCTGCAGTGAAAGATTTTATTGTTTTTCTTTCGAATCACTCGTATTCTGCCAGCACTTCAAAAACACAAAGGAAAGTGGAGGAGATGAAGCGAAACAACAGACATCAGCTGACCAAAAATAATATCAATTAACAACAAATTATCAACACCTGAAAGTCACGTCTTTAACAATGAACCTGATGAGGAGCACCTCCCTTCAGGAGATTATTCATAACATGTCGAGTTTACAGCTGAAAGGTCAGAGTAAACRGCTAAACTAACTAAAAATCAGCCAAGGTCTAAAGAAAATGTAGATTTTTTTTAAAAGAACAAATAAATATTTCTCAAGACCACTTTAAGAGATGATACGAAAGTCTGACTCAAAAAACAGATGTAGTGTATTGAATTGCGTAAAGTAGCATATTTACTTTAAGTAAATCCATTACACTCAGAAAACAGATTGTTGGATTAACTTCACCAAGTTACGTCAACAATTTCTGCTCAACAGTGCTGTGTAAATGTAAAGCAACTTTCGTGTTTTACTTTTAAAGAAAATGTTAAAGTTCCTTTACATTAACTCAACTCTGTTGAGTGGAAATTGTTGACATACACGCAACTTGGGTGCGAGTTGTAAGGATTTTTCGCAAAATTTATGGATTTTTAGGGCTCTTTATACAGGTAAACTACTTTTATTCCTGATTTAAACTAGCGATCATGTGAGCAGCTGTATGCTTTTATTTTTTTCTGTCAGGCTGTCGGAGCGCTCCTCCTCTGTCCGAGGCTGGTGTGGGGTGAAAATCCTCCACCTCAGACGTTCAGAGATGTAACTGTCTGTGATACTGTGGTCACTTTCCATGTTGCATCAATTATGCTAATGCTAGCTGCCTGTCACGTTCTCTCGTCCTGGCCACACCTCCGCTCTCTAACCCCCCTCCCCTACCCACACCCCCTCCCCTACCCACTTTACACTTTGACTTTGGGGATACACTTTAAGTACATCCAACACATTTGTTTTCTGAGTGTTGATGCAAAACATAAAAAATGGAGGCTGTCTCACAACTTCTGAATCATAGTTTACCTATAACGTGATAAGTTGTGATGTAGAGGTGTGCTTATTTACCATAGACTTGAATATAGATCACTAGACTGAGCCCCGCCCATACTGTCCACTGGTAGCATCTGTGACAGCATGGAGGAGCAAAAATGGCGTCCAAAAAGGGCAACAGCTTACAGCCTCCATAGAAACTAATARATAAACAGCAAGCTGAACCGGATCTGTTTCACAGATTATCAGTCATGTTTTTACAATGAATTAATAATTATGTTAATTTCATTCAACAATCATGTAAAACAGCAGATATATACCAGAAAAATATATAATTTATAAATAACAATAATCTAAACCAGACCTGAAGTCAGCCTGTAATTTAGACTTTAGCTTGTTGAAAAATGATGACTTCAGCTAGTAATAAAGTATATTTATTATTTCTTCTGACTGTCATAATAAATAATAACTATTTAGCTGTCTCTTAGAAAATGTTCTCCGTATACCTGTTATAGGATGAAATTAGTCTCTATTAGCTAACCAACAGGTCAGGTTCCTCTAACATGAACCTAAAATACTTACATTTATACAACTAATTTACACTCTGTGAGTCTAAATATTAATCAGGGGACAAATCAGCTGTAATATTTAATAGTTTGTGTTAAATTGTTGCATGATTCAACAGTGCTACTGTATATATGCTCCAGAAGCTAATATCTGCTAACCAGTTCAATAAAAAACAGTGATTATATCGAATTTATAAGCTTATTTTAATTTTAAACTGTTATTAGCTTCAGTTCTGGTCAGATCTTATTGAGCTAAATAAGCGCAAATCTGCTTACTTGTGTTGTGAAATGAGACGTTTTCCTGCTTCTCTTCTGTTAATAAATCCATAATACAAATAGCTTTTCTGACATTATTTAAAACATCAGATAGATGATTTAAACGGTAAAATATTAATAATAATCGTGTTCGTATTATTATTAATAGTTTTAATGATTTCTACATCATCAGTCTGTTTTTTTGCTCTGTTGCCAACATGTACAGTAATGGGAAATCCAGACATTTGACTGTTTTGAGTTAGCCGTTAGCTTCACCAGCCGAACACATGGTTATGTGGTTTCTGCACACTCCAGCTGTTCTATAGAACCTCCTTGTTATTTACATATACATGCAAACTGTTATTCATTACTATATTTTATTTTATTTGCCTGTTTTTTTATTTTTTGTATTAAACCAGGCAAATCCCATTGAGATCAATCCGTTTAGCAAGGGAAGCCTAGGTCTGAAAGGCAGCCTAACGAATGTTTTTAGACTGTGGGAGAAAATCTGGAGTACTTGGAGAAAACTTGTGCAAGAAGAAGATGCAAACTCCACACAGAAAAAMCCCAGGTCCAAACCAGGGATCAAGACCAGTATCTTTTTTGCTGTGAGGTACCAGTGCTAACCACCTATGCCACAGCCAATGCACTCATGCAATGCTAAAAAAGCAAAAGCCTCAAGACCAAGGATGTCTTGTCCAGTTTTCTTCTCCTCAGTCGGCATTTGGGTTTCCAAGGAAGTTATCAGTGCAAAATTACTACTACAGCTCAAGACCCCTGTGGAGGACGGAGTGGGGGAGRGGCTTGTGCCGTTGCATACATCACTGTCTCTGTGGAAAACCACATCCATCAAATAAAGTCAAGCATTTACCTGTGTGGCTCAGGTGACAGTGGAGGAGGGGTGTAGAACTTGGAGGGTGGAACATAAAGGTGACCCAGTGGTGAGAAAKTAACCTAGTTGTAGTGATGGGAAGGTAAATGGTCATCATGGTGTAGTAGGCCTGCACAACTATTATAGGTGCCTGGACAAGAACAGGAAGTTCCACTTGTTACAACTCCACAGGTCCTCCATGACAACAGAACTTAGAGCAAAACCTCCTCAATCCTCCCTCCCTTTCCACAACAGAGATTGGATAACTATGGTCCATTCTCTAGACATTTAATTTTCCGTATTAATATTTTTAGGTGTGAAAATGTATCCTGAACATTTTTGGTGGGTGTTGTCTTTTCAGCCATGAGTGCACAGTCTATTTGACTCACTCTGGTGCAAATGAGTGTTTGTGTCGTGTGTAAAATGATGAGGGTGTGGCATTATTCATAGATCAGCGCTCACTTCAAAACTCCTCAGAAAGTAATTAAAAAGAAATCACCACCCACACATTTATTAGAAAAATCAGTTATAGATACTGAAGAAGAATTAATTATGCTCCGAAGTCATTGAAAGTAGAGTATGTCTCCGCTTTAATTACAACCATTCTTTAATGTGTTCACTTGGAGAGTTCATCATATTTTTTCCCTCACTCTAATGATGCCAACTTCCTTTACAAACACGGTCGCTTCTTTGACATATGATGTAGTATTTCATTCAGTTTCCTCCTGGATAAATCACCCCTCTGACAATGCAAAACAGAGCTGAAGACACCTAGCTCGATAACGGGTGGGTATTTGGTTACACCTGGTGATATGTAGATAAGATTAAATTTGAGACAGAGGGATGAGGGGATGGAGGAAGGGTTGGAGTAGGGGGGTCTTCACTCGTGCATGAAGAACAACATCTAAGATGGTCGAGGCAGGGGGCTTGAGTGCTTGTCAGACAAACCTGGTCTGATTCGCCTCCGAAGTGCAGCAGTGAGGCTCTGAACTGGGTGTTTGTGGCTGTGGTAGGGATAATCCYAGGATTTAGACTGAGACAGGCTTCAGGTCAGGGACGTCGGCCACTGAAAGCCGGGCAGAGTGGATGGCAGACAGGTCGAAGGGTCGTRTTTACCTGCAGCAGGTATTTCCTCTGGGAACTGATAAGACTGAGGGAGGGGAAGTGCTCTGTTCCAGGTGAGTGCAGAGGGGCCTGAAAAATGACACCATATACAATCCTTACTCAACCCCCCCCACCCACAACTTCAGACTCCGCCTCATACTCACATATAGGTAACCTTTATACCTCATGAATGACCTGCTTCTTTTGCTGCTTAATATTTGCTGATGCATCCTGGGTTACATAGATTTATGTAAATTTCCCTCACATTTTACTGACTCTYATCTGACAATATAAATAAAAAGGTTTCAAATTATAACTTTGCTCTATCAGACTGTTACGTTGGTTCAGTTTGACGTTTTTATGTTTTTTTTTTCTACAAATTTTGTTTTTAGCCAAGTTTAGYTGCACAAAACTGAGGAAACATTGTYAAACGTGTGTCACCAAAGCAAGCAGCTGTGGTTGAGGCTAAGGTGTCACCGTGTTTGTTTTTCCTTTCTTCCTCTTCCTCACCTGGTTCGGCTCTGTGGCCCTAACCCTGGGGTGCTGAGRGGAGGCAGTGAGCTAGAACATGTTAACAAGCCCAGCTTTAAACACTGTATTGAAAGACACACATGTTCTCTGTATGGGGAGGTGGATTGTAACAGCTGAAGGGGTGGAAGCCAGGGTTGGTGAACAATAATTTTAACTAGGGATGTAACAATTCACACAAGCCCTGATTCTGTTCAATGGGCAATTTTAAGTTCACGGTTATTTTTTAATTATCTTTTATTTTTTTCAACAAAATGAATTATAGTTCAATGCAAGATCTTGCAAAATATGCTAGCTTGTGACTCTCAGCTACTWCCATATCAATGTTTAGCTCAATATCTATCAAAACTATCTCAATTATGTCCCTTTTGTGCTTGTTAAGGTTTGCTGCATCGACCATAATCTTCAAAATTATCAGTTGTAGATATAGATTCAACTTTCTGAGAGCGTCAATAAAATCTGCTTGTAAAAGGGAAACATTATGCAAAATCCACTTTTTTAGATGTTTTCAATGACGTTTTCTAAAATATCAAGTCACACTTCTAAATAAAGTCTGGTTTTCATTCGCCTCTGGCTCTGGGTCAGACTCTGGCTCCAACATGTAAGGTTGGATGGACGAGTCTTTCCTTGTTGAYATCTTTAAATTAGTTTGTAATTAAAACATTTCTGCACTGTTATACAGTGGTAAACCCCTCTATTAAACTAGGTCCGCTAAGGAAGCTGAGGAGGGCGGGGCATGAAGTGCCTCTTTTGGATTTAAAGAGACAGCCTCAAAATGAGTTGTGATGAGTCACACCTCAGAAAAGGGGTGAAAGAGGGTCTTGTGGAGTTACAATAAGAAGGAATTCAGACCAAATATTTCAGCTCCACTTTATAAAAGACTCCAACTGAATGATTTAACTGTGAAAAAGAAGGATTTAAAAGCATATGTCTACTTTAGGTTTTAAACAAAGATCCTGAGCAATGTTCGCATTCAGAACATGTAGTGGTAAAGATCCTTACCTACGACCACATTCAGCTGCAAAAAGTTTTAACTCTTTTCTTGTGTTTGCTTATGTGACTGTGGCGGCCATCTTGAATGTGGTTGACTTTAAAGGTTGATTCATTATAGACAAGCATCTAGTGTTTGTGAACGTTTCATTAAAGGGGCAATATCATGTAAACAACTTTTTTTGAGTTTTATATCATAATATAATGTTATACTCTCATAAAAACATGCCCAAAGTATTGCTTTGACTCACTCATGCATGTCTGAGTAATCCTGCAGTGTTTTTAGGCAGCCATGCTGACGAGCAAAATGACAGGTGGGGACCAGAATCACCTTTGGGACGTGTCTTTAAGCTGAACTTCCTCATGATCACAGCGCACATCTCCCCACCCCCCCATCCCACACACCCTGCCCATGACTCCTGCAGGCTCTCGGCAGAACGAGTGAAACTGAAAGTGAAACAAACTGTCTGCTGCTCTTACTACTTCTCACTCAGTGATGCTCTTTTCAGATTCAAAATACCTTTGAGGAAATGTATCTTCAGATGCCAAGTAAGCTGCATCATAGCAATCCCCTCCCCCCACAGTGAAATGGACCGGACAGAAGCGGAGGGTGGTTCTTTAAGAAGCAGAGGCCAATTTCAAGGTGTTTAGAAGAGGAAGTGATGAGAAGATAAGTTTATTTTCTTTTTAAACATAAAACCAGAATTTTAATAACAACTAAAGGTGACATAGATACTTTATTATGGTAGAGTATTTAAATGTATGCCTGAGAAACACATAATATTGCACCTTTAAAATCTCTCCACTGGTTCACAATATATTTTATTAACACAACAAACACACAAAATCGTATGAATAACAATCTGGATGTAGAAAAGTCCAATTTCAGAAGGAGAAATAAACCAGTATACTCTTTTGAAAAATCCTAACTGTTATATGAGGATATACTGTATATTTATATATACAGTGGTTTGCAAAAGTATTCATACCCCTTGAACTTTTCCATATTTTTTCACATTACAACCACAAACATAAATATATTTCACTGGAATTTAATGTGAAAGACCAACACAAAGTGGTATACAATTGTGA
>NW_013952403.1:3033884-3043080 GCF_001266775.1 Austrofundulus limnaeus | reverse complement strand
CACACACACACACACACACACACACACACACACACACACACACACACACATATATACCTCCTTACTATCACCCCTTCCAACCCCATCCTGCTCCTCCACCCTGGCACTTAATTGCCCATGTAATGAGCTGCAGTGAATGGGATTACTTGTGTGGAGGTACTTGAGGACCTCGTGCATGGGGGGCACCTCCTGCAGGCCCTCATCTCCAGGGAATACATTTTAGGATGATGTTTTCCATGAAGCGCAGGGGAAAAAACCTCAGCGCTCCTCGTCACATCTGGTCTGGTTGCATTAGCCCCCCCTAGGAGCTTCCATCTCCACTCCTGTGCCCCCCACCCCACTTCCACCCACCACCGGAATCTTTTGTTTCCTTAATTATTCGTCACAGAGAGGTTGCTGTTGCTTTGAAACCTGTGGAGGTGGATGAGGCTTTTGGGGGCAACGCACGAAGCAAAGAGCACCCTGGAGCCTGTGATGGTGGGTCTTTGTGACAGGACACCTGTTATTTCTTCACCCTTTTGCCCCATCTAATTTAACGAATTACACTCTGACACATTTGTGTATTTAAAAATATATACAAAAACTCTTAGTTTACATTTCCTCCATTATGTTTTGTGCTCATTCATGTTCAAAGGTCATTTTTTAAAAAAAAATGAAGCGCCTTTTTTTGTAAACCCTATAAATAATATTTTTTGGTAGTTGCACAAAGTGAAACAGATGATTTTTTTTATTCTGTGAGGAGACGTTTAAGGAGCACTCTCCATGGAGCCAGGGGCTGCTTCTCTTCTCACGCTGTTTTTAGTAAAATATTAGCCCCGGCAGCCCTTGTGTTGAGCTGCTGACAAATAGGGGGCTGTTGTCCCCCTTCTCTCACAGGGGTGAGGGTTAATGATCCCAGTTTCGGAGGTTAAAGCTCGCCAGTGGTTCTTTCTCCCGCGCCCCAACAGATGTTGCTAGGACTTTAATGTGGTTATCAAATCGGAGTGCCCTCTAAGCCCCGGGAGCTCATTGTGTGCCGGTGCATTCCAGGGCCTCTCCGTGGCGACGAGGGATCCCGGGGGCCAAGCTGGGCTCCCGCTGAGCTTTCCAGCAGCCCCTCAGAGCTGACAGCTTGGGCAGCTCCTCTCCCCATCCTAACAGCACCTCCACCAAAGCTCTGTGTGCTTCTGCCCTGATGGTGTCCCCTACGTGTCATAAAGTCATCCTCCGCTCTGTCCCACAGCGCTCCCCTCAGCTGAGCCACTCTCACAAACAAGCGTTCGCTCTAACCCCATTCACATTGTTGGTCACACACATCCATCCATCTTGGACACACATGTGCCCACCCGGGTGGAAAAACAAAGATTCTCACGGCATTGATTAAACTCTTTTTTTTTAAATATGGTTGTGAAAATATTAAAAGAAAACACTATGTTATTTACTATGCATATTATCAGTGACTTTGCAGTTCTTTCAAAAAGTTTTTCCTGTTTTCAAAGACGCCACTCATTTTAAAGTACACTGAAAAGTCAGGTAAGTCTTCAATTTTTTACATGTGAATACAAGCTATAGCCTCAAAAGACTCACAATAGATACTGTTAAAACTCAGTGACAAAAAAACAAAAACAAAACAAGACAAAATACATTTTTTACAAGTAGCTATTGTTTCTTGTCTGTTCCAGCAAAACATTTTCTAAATTAGACTCGTGTGAACGTCGTATTTCGCACAAACAGGTTTTCGCACTCCAGACCTGTACTTCAGCAGGAACCGTATAATTAGAACTATTACAAAGGCGGAATCTTTCATGTTATATTCCATAGCAACAAAGAGCAACAAACACTGCAGTAAATAATACGTGTCGGCTATTTTAACATTGCACAAGTGTTTGTAGGTGTCACGAATACCTTCAAAGCGAGCGGGTTGTATCGTTTTCGATGCGGCGCTGCGGGCCCTGGGGTCAACCTGATCTCTGCATGTACAGTATCAATGGAAGCAGCTGTGAGATTGTTTGTACACAGATGCAGGGGTGCTTGATGATAATTGCCTCGCAGCTGCACTCCAAGGCTGGATTCTGGGTGGGTTTCTTTTTCCCTTCTCTCGCTTGCTGGTTCATATTATGTTACAGGCATTTAGAGCAGGAATGTTGAAAACAGTCATAATTAAAGGATTCTGTAACTCAATTAAGAATTATGTCTAGTCTTCCTGAACTAAGTTTGTTTGTGTGAAAGCTTCCATCCTCCCCCACCTGGCCAGTTTGTGTTTAACTGAGCTTGCACTGAGAAAAAGGGATTTTTTTTTCTTTTAACGCATAAAAATTAAACGCAAGAATATACATAAGCAGTGGGTACAGTGAAGTGGAACAAATGGGGAATCTGTGCACCATGGAGGGCTGTGAACCCACTTAAAGCTAAGAGGTGAGGCACTCATTACAGTCACGAGTCATTTTTCATATAGTTATCAACTCAGTGTGCACAGATGATGGATGGATGACAATTACATTGATAACATACTTCTTTTCTTTTTGCTTTTTTTTTTTTTTTAGGAAAAACTCACTCAAAAAAATCATTAAACCATAATGTTTTTGGCAGTTTTACAAAACTGAAATAGCTTCTTTTAAAAATTATTTAATTTTAAAATCTTTGAAAATTTTGAATTGCCTTTTAATAAAAATATATTAATAGTAAAAATGCAACAACATTTTTTTTAACTCTCCAAACTGTTTCACATTTGCTTGCTTGGAAATATATGTGCTTAGAACAAAGACAGGCAACAATCAGAGTGCTCAATTAACTGGATAATGATTAAGACATCAATTACCGTTTTGATTGATGAGGCCAAATGATCCGATTCTTTTTCTTCATACAGCGTAAAAAAAAAAGAAAAGAAATGGGGTGTAGCAATGGGAGAAAATTTGTTGATTAATGGATTAAATGTGAGGAAAGCTCATCGGAATAAAAAGTGCACGTTAATGTCCATCCATCCATTATCTTCACACACTTTTCCTTTCCAGGTCTCAGGAGAGCTGGTGCCCACCTCCAGCAGTCACTGTGTACGGAGCCGGCTGCACCCTGGACAGGTTACAAGTCCATCATTAGAGACCAACAACTAGTCACACTCTCAGTCACACCTAGGGACAATTTAACCTAGAATGCATGTTTTTGGTCTGTAGAAGAAAACTGGAGTACCCAGAGAAAAACCCACATGGAGAACATGTAAACTCCATACAGAAAGCTGGGAGAACTTTAATATGGGAATAACATTAATGAGAAGAGATTATATTTTCTGTGAAAATGCTGCATGAACGCTGAAAGAAGCAGAGAAGAAAAGAAAATTAAATAGAAAATAAACGAATAAAAGAAAAATGTAGCAATAAAGGGATTAAGTTGTAAAACAGCCAACAAAAAGGCAGAAATTAGCAGAAAAATAGTTGAAAAGTAGTGGAGAAAGCTGAATCTAGCACAAAGATGGAGGAAGAGCACACCTGCTGAAGTAAGCAGCAAGAAGCTGAAATGATCGCAAAAAGCTCAAATTAGCTGAAAATAGCTAAAAAGTAGCTTAAATTACAGAAAGCAGCTGAAAGAAGCATAAAAAGTTTCAATTGGCCAATTAGCTGAAAAAGGCAGAAAGAGCAGAGAAAGCAGAAAAAGCTTAAATCGGCAAAAAAAGAAGCTGGAATTTGCACAAAGAAGTTTAAGAAGCAGAACCAAAACAAAAGGAGAAAAGTGCAGGAAAGATTTAATTTAAAGAATTTAAGGACATTGAAGACAGCATTATTCGTTTTCAAAAAGAACAAAAATGTCCAAAATACCTAAATATCTCAAAAAGTATAAATTGCTGAAATACCAAAGACCTTGAATAGAATGTCTTGAAGGTTTTGATACATAAATTGTTGAAGTAGCACAAAAATTGTAAACTAAGATTTGTGCCAAAAAAAGTACAAAAGAAAAAAAATGATCTCAGTGTGAATGCTTCATAGCATTATAATCTGACAGTAGTTTAGATTAATAGATTTAAAATATTAAAGAATTTGTTGTGAAAGGGCTAACATAAATAAGTTTAGTTAGAAAGTATCATCAAAAACATTTTMTTTTATTTTATGTTTTTCTTTTATTTTGTTTATTTCATTGCATTGTAAAAAAAAGTTTATGTATCTGATGAATATTTCAATTCTTTCTCGCTATTGATGCTGATGATGTTCCTCTAGTCCTCCAACAATGGCCCAAACAATGTTTGAAGAGCGCCTTGAGACCGGCTTGGGCCTAGGCTTTAGTTTTTATKCTGTTCGTGTTGTCAATGTGTAGAGGGATAATTGAGGCGATCTTTGACTATGGGATCTATTTATACAGGGCATAATTCCCTCTGTATTCAGGCATTATCATGGTGTCAGAACACGCACAATGGCACAATAAGGTCAATATAATGAAACTCCAAAACAATATGGTGCCATTTATGTAATAAAATGCAAACCGCACTTGATTTGTTTAGCCTTGTAACGTTGTTTCGGGTGTGTTGAACACACTGTTTAATTATTAATAATGTTTTGCCAATTTTCTTTTTATTTTTGATGACATCTGATACAAAGTTAAACAAGGAATTTAATTTCATTTTTCTTTTTTACATTTTTTTAGGTTTAAGGTTTCAAACAATTCTGACATATTAAATGCTTCTTTAGGAGCCTGAATTTTTTAATATTAAACATTATAAATGCATATTTGCTGTCACGGTAACTGTTTTTAAACTGCTTAGAATTTACATGATTTGCATCTGTCATGACACTAACTATTTTTCCTCATTTCTCTGTTATACGAAGCGTCTGAAGCCAAAATGACATCAGTTATCATTTTTTTCACATTAGTAACTTGACAAACAGCCCCCCACCCCCCTTTTCCCAACAGCCCCATATCATTCTGCTTGACTTTTCCCTGGGTGTGAATCCAGTTATTGATTGCCTGTTCAGTTTCACTTGGAAAAAAGTCGATAAAAGGAGGTTTTCACTTTCTCAATTCGATGTGACAGCTCCCTAACAAGAATAATGGAAGGAGCCCATTCACAGGCAAATCAAGCTAATCCAGCGTGCCCCTCYGCTCTCAATGGAGAAGTCACAGTCCTTCCCGGCCCATTCCATCACAAGCGTCTTCCTTCAGAACGCTGCAGAGTTTAGCCCAACTCCTCCAAAAGACAACATTGCTCTTTGTGCGCCCCTTTCACTCACCATCACACGGATAAATATGTCAGTAAACGTATACAGGGTCAGACGGAAAACAAAACTCAAGGTTTGCTTTTCTGTGCAATCTGATTTGGTCAATTTTCACTCCATTCACTGGCGTGCACAGGATAAAAGGTTTGATCAATATTTAAGCAGTTTTAAGAAAAAATACTAAATGAAATAAAAAAAAGTTAACTTTTCCAATTATTTTTAATTAGGTGTATTTAAGCATATCCTTTAATAATTTCTAAAACTTTTTTTTGGTCTGGAATGTCCAATTTGTTTCTGAATTCTTATCCAAAAGATGTTCTCGAGCACTATACTGTACATATTTTTAYTCAAGTAAAAGTAAAAATTAGCCATCCAAGACGTAAGTCAAGTAAGAGTAAAAAAGTATTTTGTGAAAAGGCTGCTTGAGTGGGTAATTGTATAACATCTCATTTAATAGTTTTAAATGTCATCAGAAAGACAACAAAAATATAAAGTTATGGGCAAATTCTGGTGTTTTTTTTAAAGAATAAAATGAAGACAATCAATACAAATAAATAACATACTGGCAAAAAGCAAATCCCTGCAGAAGAAACATTTTTCCAAATTAAATTATTTTCATTGTGAAACTTATGAAACTTGTGAAAGTAATACTTAATGTGTGTGTCTCTCGGGTGCGTTTGTTCTTTTTTCAGCGATATATGGTGACTAGACTTTTATGAAATTTTACTCAAGAGTAGTATTACTTCTTTAATCTTACTCTCTACTTTAGTAAAGTAAAAAGTATAGTGTAGTAAAACTACTCCTAAGAGAATATTTTTCCCCCAACAAAAATTACTCAAGTAAATGTAACTGAGTAAATTTAACTGGTTACTCGCCACCTCTGCAAAAGCAAATGACAAAAAAAAAAAGTTCAGCTAACCTAAGTTGTAAAGTCTGAGTAAATGTAGACTCRGCCACCTGTGTGGGTGCATCTTTCAGTGCTTGCAGGGAAAATGAAAGCTATGCTGAAATGAACACAAAAGTATAATTACACACGTACACTCTGCTTTACACAAYGACAAAGCTGCAGAAAGCTAAAGCTCAATAAAAGAATCCATTGATAAGAAGCAGCGTGTCAGAGTGAAGTTTAAAATTAACTTGTCCTTGCTTGTTGTGTGCTCTCCTTTTGTTTACACAATTAAAGAAAGCCTTTGTTTTGGGTCAAGAGATTACAGGGGACTCATTCAAGTGCGATTGAAGAATGACTTTGTATGACTTTGGCTCAGCCATTAAAGTGCCACAGGTTCACTCTTTTTTGCCTTTAAACGACTGAAAAGAGAGATTAACATGATTTTGCTTTATCCGCCACATACAAGCCTCAAAACCATAAAACACAACCCAAAGGCATCCCCGTTCGGAGCTGAATGTGCACTTGTTACCGCTCTCAWTTCGGCTTTCAGACCCTCTGAAGAGACAAGGCCCAATCACAATATTGTCAAGGCTCTGTTGGTTTTCTGGTTCAAATCCTTGTTCACGCTGTTTGCTGAGTACTCATCTGCTGTGACAGCCTTCAGACAAACAGTGAGTCCTGAAAGAGGTCTCCCACAACCAGATCTTTCCTGCTGGGCAGCGGCTGAAACGCTCCTTTCTCTCGCCATCAAGTGGAACCCATGCTATTGAGCAAGGCCCCTGGGATCCTTCCATTGAGGTGGGCTATGGGCCAGTGCTCCCCCCACCCCTTGCTCCAGGCCACCCTCATTCTCCCAGGACACCTGTACCCCTAAACTTCATCGTGGGAACCTCCTCGTCGCCCTGCGCCACCTGAGTTGCTCACTGTGCCAGCTGGGCACGTCTGACGAACCAATGGGAGCCAAGGAAAGCTTTTAGAGCATCAAACTGGAAAATGATCATTCTTGTTGAAAACATTTGATAAAAATACACTGAAGTTATGAATCAAACTTTGTATGAGTTATAGTAACCGTTTGGGATTTACATATCAGATCAATAAACAGAGAAAAACACATTTCCAACCTAAGTTATCCCATTACACACAGCCTCCCTCATGCTCGCTAAATCTCCATGGCACACTGCAAAAAAAAAAAGGCATCAATTAATCAACATTCATGAACCGTTTACTTGAGCTCTCTTTTGTGTGCTGCAGGGCCTAATCCAGACAGAGACCGGGCTGTTATGCAGCAGTGCAGACTGCGTCACTCCACCCTTTTGTGGGAGAAACCCATCAACTGGTGTTTCAGGGAAACGTCTCTCCCCATTGAGAGCCTAACCTTCCCCCTCTCTCACCCTCTTCCTCTTGTGCCCCCTCAGCACTCAGGGCAGGAAGCTCCATCTCTTAGAGGAGGCCATCCATCCATCTCGCCTCTTCCAATCCAATTCACAGCCGCTCAACATGTATGAAGACATCTGTCCATATTTGATCAGATATTCCATTTTGCTGCAAATGATCTCACCCTCCATCCCCACCCACCAAGGAGGCAGCCATTTAAAACGTGCCGATACTTTCCTGCATAATAACCTGCCAATTCTTTAGCCGCGCAGAAGAAGCAAGTTTAATTGGGCCGTGCGTTTAGAGCTCTTCCACAATTACACAATTACAGCGGAGATGCATTTCTGCATGTTGCGATGTTTGCCCCAATTTACTGCACTTTTCATACAGTTTAACTCTGGTTGTCTTTTCAGGGGATGCAAATTTGGCTCATTTGGCTTCAAATGAACCATAATTGCTCACATTGAAATCCACACCTTTCTACAAGAGGTTGCTTCCAGTTAGTTCTCATTAAACCTAAGGAGAAGGAAAATTCACAATTCCATTTCAGCGCACGTGCCATCTGTATTTTCCTGTGTTAAAAGCTAGGAAATTGGGAGCGGAATGGATTGCCGAGGGCATGGATGGAAAACTTGAAAACCAGCCATGTTGCTCCGTTAAAAGCGACCTTTACCCTCCTGAATTAAAAAAAAAGAGGAAATGTTTTCTTGATAAATACTGATGGACACAACTGGTTGAAATTAGATATTTGGAAATGCAGAATTAGTTTGAACGCCATATAATGTGAGGATGTTACATCTAAGAAACAGCCCGGTGGATGATCACTATCAACAACTTTCTTTTCCATCCTCTTCTTTTTCAATCTCTATCTTAAAAGTTAAAAGAAACATAAAAACTTTTCATAAAGGCTCTCTGCTTCTTGAGTGGCGGCCTGAGACCACTCCAAACAACAACCTTACAAGATACTGTTTAAATTCATATCCGCTCTTCCTTTCTTGCCAAGGGACAACACAACAAACCGCTGACCCACTGATACACAATTAGAAGTGATGCGGCAGTTAAGGCTACAAGCAACTTTGTTTAACAGTCTGTCTTTGACCCTCCAGCACTGAATAAATATAATGCCCCCAATGAGAATAAGACACTGAGGTGGAGTGAAAAGGGAGTCGGGGAAGATTTTAAGCCACACATAAGTAGTTAAAGACCTTTATAGAGTATAACACCATTATCCCTGCTGAATAAAAATAGGGTTTAGTGTTTTTTCCACTTAATTTAAATCAAAAGAGTCCCCACCTTACATATTGCACTGGTAATGTAATGGAGAGAGACCCAAAAAAAGGCTTTGTGGCTCTGACACCTCCTATAGTGGGACCGTGTTGTCCTGCGAGCAAAAGGGAAAGAAAGGTTTTTCTTCTCTGCTTTGCTATCTGCTAACACATTCTAATTGATGCCACTGCATTCCTCCACTGGATGCATTCAGTGAATAACGAGCCCCGGACTGAATACCCATGAATTGGTCCCCACCAAGCAAAGCAGTAAAGCCTACCCCCCCACCCCCCCAACTCTTTTTGCCTCCCCGTCGCAACCACAAACCAAGCAGCACCTCCCCACCGAAACCTTCCCCAAAGCTCTGCTCCGGCTTTGCCGCTCATTAAAGCGCCACCATTGTGCGGAGATGCGGCCCACAAAAGCTGTCAATCTCTCCGGGTCTCTCCAAAAGCTTGGACTCACACAGACTGGAGTGACAGACACCCCC
>NW_013952403.1:3026563-3031653 GCF_001266775.1 Austrofundulus limnaeus | reverse complement strand
TCTCTCTCTCTCTCTCTCTCTCTCTCTCCATCCTCAGTGCACAAAGCATCAATCTGTCTTCAGCCCTAGCACCCTTGGCCCTTTGTCCCAGCTGCAGGTGCCTCTGAAAGCACCCACGGTCGCCCCAGCCTCTGCGCACGCCACGCCTAGTCCAGGGACAGGAACTGCTGACAAAGACCCAGTGTGGGAATGAGGGATGTGTGGAGGGAGAGAAGGAGGGGAGTCGCTCTAAGACAGATGGCTGGGGAAGTCTCCCGACTCCTCCACAGGGGCTGTCAGTTTGGATTCAGGGCTGCGAACGAGACGACCAGGGGCAGAACCACCAGAGGAATGCCCCCTAAACTCACCAGCTACTGTACACTTTCATGCACGACTTAGTTCATAACACAACTGGGGAAATTCTGGATTTTAAATTGGGACTGAATTGAGATTTATAGTAACTTGAAACATCCATAAAGCACATCGTCATGGGTTGAGGCAAAAGGGATTTTAATACAATGTAAGGAGATATCAAGGGAATTTATGTGAGAATTTGATAAAGACACTTTTTACCATGCTTTCACTGATATGTAAGAAAGAAGCCTTTTCATTCTGTTAAAGCTAATTTTCACCTCTTTTATTCTGGAGAAGTTCAGAGGCAGACTGTTATATTTGTTAGAACATTATTCTGCAAACATTTTCCTCATAAACAATCTCATCACTGTTATAAATCAGACCAYCCACAGATGGGTCATCAGCAAAGTTTCAAAATGAGTTTGTATTTACTCACTTTACTGAGAGAGTAATGTTTTCTCCATCTGAAGGTCAAAGAAGAAGAAAGATCACCAACTTAGCTGTCTGTGGTCACCGATCAGCAGGTCAGGAAGTTTTTATTATAGGTCTGTAGTAACCTAAACAACAAGAACAAAAAATGTCTGAAATGCTTGTGACCAAATTYGATTTGTAATTGCAGAACTTTGAAAGAAAAATCAAGCTCTCTTTCAGTTACTTTAGCTCACACTAAAGTTGTGAGCTGTTAGGCCAAACTGACATCTATGAGTAAAACTTTTGTCAGTGTTTTTTAAATCCTATTTAATGTTGAATTTAGCCAAATCTGACTTTAAAAAGACACACAGTTTGGTTTAACTATCAGTTCTTCAGTTGCATTATTTTTTACTAGGTTTTGTAATAGTTTAGTCATGTGCAACTCTCAGACATCAGGTATTAAATAAAATACAATTTTATATGAGAAACTTTGATCAGCTCTTCAGCTTTACACTTCATTATTATTATTATTATTATTACCATTATTATTATTATTATTATTATTATTTTGCAACAAATGTGTGACATACTGTATATTAGATGTTCCTGGGTCACCACCATGCGGATTTACATTAAATTACAAGCAAATCCTCCCACCTCTGATCAGAATCAGGTTCAGAAAACCTTATTACCAAGTAAGTATGCTTGCAGATGCAAGGAAGTTTTCTTTGTCAGTGAGGCATTCATGTGGATTTATAATAATTAATAATATAATACATTATCAACAGTGTATGTTGGTGTAGAATGTCAAAACATTCATCCTAAGAATTATTATTAGTAGTATTTAAAGCATCTGAGCGTCCATTTTTGTTTTTTATTTTCTGAATATGTTTCTATACTCATTCAAAAAGAAGTTCAGTTTTTCCTCCTCCAAACAATGGACACAATAGACCTCTTCTATAGGCAACCTCCACTTCCTCAAACTCACACACAAAAACCTAGAAAAACAAATAAAGGTTGTGTCCTAATTTACACTATGACAAAAAGATTTATGATTTTTTTTCTTCAAATAATTCATCAACTTTATTTTGTTTGTTGCAAGTTCAATCTTAACGATTTGGTGACATCTACTGGTGAAATAKTGCAACTACACCCAGAGGAACAGCGTATTTTTGCTAATATTTGCATTTAGTTCTTTCGTTTTCTGTCTATTTTTTTTTTTTTACAAATCAAGTCTTTGACAACTATTAAATGAGAAAATGTGATTTTAAAAAAATCCTCCAGTTTGAATATAAAAAAGCTCTGTCTTTTTTGCTGCTTTGTTTTCTTTATCGCAATTCATATTTAATGTTAATTTAGTTGATATGTTTGTCATTTTATGAAATATCATTCAGTCATTTATTAATGCTGATGGTACCTGTGGACCATATTATGTGTCCATGGCAACATGAAAACTAAACTGAAACTGAAAATAAAGCCCCAAAACTTGAAAATTATATATTTATTTTGAGACAAAACTGTAACTTTCCAAAAGTGAGTTCTTAAATGTTTTTTTTATTTAATTTATTTTATTTTTGTGAGAATATCTCCTTTTTATAAACAAGAGATAAATGGTTTGTACCTTTCTTTAAACTTGCTACGTCCTTGTATGTATGTTGGAGTTGTGCAAGTAAACTGGTGATAAACTAACCGAGACRCAGCAACAAGTGCATTACTTCATTCTGCCACAAGGTGGCGATCGAGCCCAACTTTAAGATTTGTATTTTTCAACAGCACTGGCGTAACAGAGAGATATCTGTGTGGTGTAATGTGAAATTTCCTTGTTATGCACTCACTTCTCTTTTTAGTGTCTTTTGATGAGTAAAAATTGATTTGGACAATATTCATTTACGTTTAACCCTACATGACCCTACAATATTGTCAAAAAAAATCTGCAGACTGAAGATGCTGAAGTGATGAAGGCCTTATATAAAATGAATAGTGATATGTTTAAAAATAAAACCCATTCTATAWCTGGTTATTTCAGCAGCTTAAAAACAATATTTGAAACTCCTCAAATGAATTTTAATTTGAAGTGAAAGTCTTAGTCTTGTGAATTAATCAGAAAGTATTTGAACTTGTCAAACAGATTTGGTCACAGTGAAAGCATTTACTGAGGCATGCACACACGCTGACAGCAGCTGGTTTCATGTTGTGAGTACAGTTTATCTAAAACATTTGGTAATCATGATAGTTATCTGATTTAAAGTCTCCCACTGACGCCRGCGAACTACACCTTAACTCATATTTTTAAAACCAATAAATTCAAGACAGGAAGTTCCTTCAAACGTTCTAACTCTGAGGCGTCYATCAGCTTTAAGCTCAAAATGTTTGATAAAGAAGTTGTGTTAGAAGCAACTCCCACTAAAAAAAGAATAAAATCTCTTGTTTTTTTGTGTGTGTTTGTTAAAATAAAATGTACAACCTAAAAAATGGGCACCTCACAGTAAGCTCATGCCCCTGTTAATATCAACAGTTTAAAAAAAGTATTTGCTTTTAAACATACTTCCTTTTTTTGTGCTCTTCTCAGCTTTCAACGGAAACTTGCTTGTTTCATTTGAATACAGGGGTTACCAAAATATATGCAAATGCTGAACCACATGCAAAAGCTGCCAAGGTCACTCAATTGTAAAAAAGGAAAACAGGCCTTTAGAAGCATCTTAAAAAGGCCTCGTACCTTTGGCTTAATATTCAACACATTTTTGAATGTGTTTTTTGTGACAAGATGTCACACTCTAGCTGAGTTGTAAATGACTCTCATCTACTACCACACCAACGCCTAGCCCAATAAACGACTAGTTATCATTTTTGTATTGGCCTTGAGAGGTGGCTCCAAATATTAGTTACATAAGCATATCCAATTGTTTTTTTGTTTGTTTTCCCCTGAAATCTTAATCAAAATCCATCATTCCATCTATGATATTTTGCTAACATAGAGATACACGAAAACATTTCGACTAWTCTAAACGCATCTCTTCAGAAGGTGGGAAAAATGCTATTTTCAGCAAACTAAAACGTGATCACATACCGCTTTCCGTGTCGAACAAAGTTTGGACTTCATTACCCAAAATGCACCGCGGGCCAAAGTAGTCACCGCACCTTCGCCGGGTCGGGTGGAGCTTGTGAACGTGGGAACGTCCGTGGGTTTGCTGGGCTGGCTGGCTGGCTGCTGCTGCTTCTGGAGTGAAAATTGTTTGACAGGGAGGTGAGGCGACCTGTAGTCAGGGACTGCCGCCACAAAAGTTAGTTTTTTTTTAATTTTTWATTTTTTACCCGCGGTGGCGAACAGTCTCCGAGTCACCGGAAAGGAAAGGCAGAGCCGAGAAACGACAAATGATTCGTACGAGTRAGCAACAGGGCACGGGGAGCGAAATGTCAGCGACTGTCTCAGCCTTGAGCAACGGGAAGCGCGACTACTAGTAGTACAGCCCAACCGCAACGCGGAAAATATCCAGAGGGGAGAGAATGCGAATGGTGCGAAGATACCGAAATCAAACGAAATGGAAACGATGTAGCGTCGCCCCGGCATTTCATATAGCTAGAWCTAACGTTAGAGTAGAAAACAGATAGCTAAAGGAGCTAGCACGCCAACTAACATACATGTAAAGTTATTCCCCGGAGAAGCTGAAGAAGCGAAGCCAGGAGGCGCGTGTGGAATCAGAAGAGTTCAGCTGTTCTGCGAGGTTATTAAGAAGATAGATAAAGAGGATGCTGCGGAGAAGACTCAACCGATTGGTATGTGTTGCCTTCCTGGCACCTCCACACACACACACGGTGTTAGCTTATGACATCCAGCTGCTTCCCCCTTGACGTTTCAGTCATTTAAGAGCACAACCAAACATTATGTACTTTACAAAAAAATCTGCTTTTTTACACATTTAGTCCACGTCATTAGTCTGTATATGACCTTTTCTACAATTTAAGATCAACACTAGATGTTTCCTCCACTTTATGATGGTTAAACAGATCGCTTTTAAGTTTTTAAGCTTCCGGGAAATCACAACGGATGCATCCATATGTTTAATAAATTCACTGAACTGTACAGCTAGTTTTTTTTTGTG
This sequence comes from Austrofundulus limnaeus, assembly GCF_001266775.1. Taxonomy (NCBI): domain Eukaryota; kingdom Metazoa; phylum Chordata; class Actinopteri; order Cyprinodontiformes; family Rivulidae; genus Austrofundulus; species Austrofundulus limnaeus. The sequence continues at coordinate 3,026,809 of NW_013952403.1, read as the reverse complement.
TGTTTGGATTTTATCGTGAGAGTTTTCACCATAATGAACCAATGTTAGTTTCGTTTTTTGTTATCAGTAGGTCCCACAAGACAGGGGTCCTCCCCCCGAGAAGTTTAGCGGTCAGAGACTGAGGAATTTGTCTCCCCACCCTGATCCAGTTTAAAGTTGAGAGGAATTGACTCCCCTAGTTTAAAGACATACAAGATGTTTAAACATATTTATTTGAAGAATTAGTAAAAATAATTAGCTAATTAT
>NW_013952403.1:3022349-3026389 GCF_001266775.1 Austrofundulus limnaeus | reverse complement strand
ACCATAGACTTTGCATGTAAACCTGCTGCTCCTGACGCTGAAATCGCGTTCGGTGTGAACGCACCATTATTGTAACGTCAGAATAACGTGCTTTGAGAAATACCATGTTTCCAGATACCTAAAAATACATGTAATTACAGCTAAAAAACAGCTGGGTGCATTTTTCTGGTGTTTGGACTGCTTCTCTAAGCAGTACAGAAAGTAAGTTTAAAAACATGAAAAAAAGTGAGTTTTGCATAACAGGCCCACTTTAAATGGAGAGTCCATTAATGTTAAGAGGTGATTTGTCAGATTTGAGCCAAAAAAAGTGCCAGACACAAGTCCTAAAAGCAAAATGTTTCATAGTCAACAGTGCTGCTGAGATGATTATTGGAAATTCAAATGTACAATGAGCTGATTGCTCTTTTTTTGGTTTTCCTTTATTGATCTTTAGGATCTAAACACTTTTTTTGCCACAAATTTTATTCACTAAAAGTTAGATTTTTTTTCTTTTTCTTTTCTTTTTCATATTCTTTTAACTGTCACCCTTTTAAAGYGACCTGCTGGTTTCCATTGCCCTTCTCATGTACTATTTGCAAAAGGGCTTCTTAAAGTGTAAAAAATATCTGCAAAGCCAGGGTTTATAAATGCTAAACCACCTTCATTGCCTATTTTATCAATCACATGTGCACCAGTAACTAGCTGTCACCAGTGGACTGAATCCCCTACACGCTGTGTGAGCAGTATAGATAGCGACAGTGAAGAAGTAGAGGCAATATAATAATTATAGTGCCTGACCCTCCTCTTGGCCTCTCTCTAAGTGTTGCCAGGTCAGCTGATTTTTCCAGCTTCTGTAGAGGATTGTTGCTGTAATTTCTCCTCGACGTGAGCTGTAAATAATATTTTGTGCAGAGCAGCCTGCCACGCTGTCACTGATGCACATAGTGCTGTTATCTCAAGCTCTCCCTCTTTGCCTTCTGATTCACATCCCCTCCCCTTGCCCACGGGAGGTAAACGTGCATCATGAGGATAGAAAGATGCAGAGTAGAAGAGAGTGACTGCTAACCAAATGGAACAGAGGAAGCTTCACGTGTCTCACTTTACTGTGCTCAGAAGACGGTGACACATGGTAATGGCAATGTGTGGCGCGGGGCTTTTTATGAGGAGGGGAAGCTCCAGAGGTTGTAAGGCTCTTGACAGGAATGCAAAATCCCACAGCTGCCTTTGATGTTYGTTCAAGCCCTTGAAGGCAGCAGCATGATCTGTAAGAGGTGGAGCCTGGTGGAAATGTGATAGGATTCATTGAGGGAGCTGCTGCCACCTTTACTGTACCAATACCATTGCCTCCGGTATCTTTTTTTTGCTCCATGGTAACTAGTAGGCCTCCTACTCAATAGCTTGGTAAAATCACACACGAAGTTTTGTGCATTGTACTTTGATTCTGTTATTGTTCTGAAGAAAATACTGTCTCTGCTTAGTAATGAAGTTCACCCTGGCTCCTGTGAATATTCTGGTTTAAAGATGAAAGCTCTGCAGGTGCTTTTATCCTGTGCACAAAGCCAGGAAGTTGATGTATTTATGCAAACCGTTTTTTATTTATTTATTTATTTTTTAGTATTTTGAATAGAAAGAACTTTGTCTTAAAATAGACATAGCCTGCTTTTAAATCCTTCTTTTTCACATATAAATCATTCTGTTATGGTCCATATAAAATTGAACTGCAATACTTTGGTCTAAGTTCCCCATTATTGTAACACCACAAGCCCCTCTTTCACCCTTTTTTCGGAGGCGTCTCTCAGATCAACCAGTGTTGACGTGGTCTCTTAAAATCCAAATGAGACACTTCAAACCCTGGCCCCGCTTCCAGCTTCCAGAGCGGTCCATTCTAGTTCGATAGCAGAGATATGACTATGAATGAAGATGACTAAATGATAGGGATGCACCGATACCAGTTTTTCTCAAACCGAGTACAAGTACAAGTACTTCAGATTGGGTACTCATCGATACCGAGTACCGATACGAGTACTCTTCAGAAGTACAGGGCTAAATGTAAATGTAAGGGTTATAACTTACTTAGTTATTGGAATGTTAAGGTAATAGAGATGTTTGTAAAACCTAAAATTTGAACAAATTTGAAGAACAGATGTAGTACTTCAGTCAAAGGAATAAGCTTATGGAATAATCTGGATAGTGATTATACAAATGCTGGCTCAATTTGTTTAAAAGAATGATAAAAGTTAATTTGCTAAAGAAATATTAAATTGTAAAATTTGTATTTATAAGAGCTGCTGTTTGGGGAGTTGAAGTTTTTGTTTATTTTTATTATCAGATATCAGTATATATCAGATATAAGATGTTTTCTTCATTCTGCTACCTTACATTTTATTTTATTTGTATTTTGTTGTATGTGAATTTTTTTTTGGTTTTAAATGAAATGAATAAAAAAAATCTGGCACTAAATTAGAAACATATCTAATGTTGGTCAAAATGAACCTCAGTTTAAACCAGTGGTTTATCCTKGTCCTCAAGGATCATTATCTTGCATGATTTAAGTTGATTCCCTGCTCCTCAGCGGGGTTTTAAGTTCTGCAGAAKCCTTTCAATCAAATCAGGTGTACCAAAGCAGGAAAACATCGAAAACATGCAGGATAGTGGTCCTCAAGGGCCAGGACTGAGAACCACTTGTATAAACAGTCACACCATAGACAGACGGTCTGTGAGGTGGGGGTTTACTTATTGATCCAAGTAATGATACTAACCTCAAGTCATGCATTTCAATCTTGTAGCATCACACGTCTTCAGCTACAGAACAGTCATCCTTCTCCTGGATGACTGAGAATCCACAGAAACATCTGATGGCAACGGTGTTGGACCGTGTCGAAACTAAAGTTCTGAATCAATACTTTTTGGATCGCTTCAACACGTCCTCAGCTACGGAACATAAGTCCAGTTGCTCCATCTTTTTCTTTGAATTTTCCACCTCCTTGATGACGTCGAAATCATAGAAACATCTGATAGTAGTGGTGTCGGACTGTGTCGAAACTAAAGTAGATCGATACTTGTGTTAGCTTCACTAGCAGCGTGTCACGTCGCTCACATTTTGTAAAATACAAGCTTCTCCGGAGCATCCGACCACAGGGAGGTTAAAACATAAACAGTGAACTAAACAAGCATGTCAGAGAATTATTTTACCAGTTCTGATTGAGTAACAACTTCAGACAAAGCTAAGAATAGAATCCACCATAGCAACCCGGTTCCTCCTGTAAACAGTGAACGGCATGTGACGGTGCGTCACTTTCATTCCATAAAATACACGCTTCATTGAAGCATCCGACCACAGGATGGTTAAAATATAAACAAACTAAACAAGCATGTCAGATAATTAACAACTTTACAATCAACAAGCTAAGAAGTAGCATTCACCATAGCAACCTGTTGTTTAATCCTGTAAACAGCGCATACGCGTCACATCGATGGCAGTCTGGAAGTTGTATTTAAAATGTGAACATCCACGCCAAAAAAGGTATCGGTTCAGTGTATCGGGACTTTTTGAACGAGTGCGAGTACTTGTAAAATGCTGGTATCGGACCCGATACTGGTATCAGTATCGGTGCATCCCTACTAAATTGGTTAGCTGGTAAGTCCATAACTTATTTAGAAGTTCTGTCGCAAATTCTGTGTTGTAATAATTCCCAAAACATCATAGAAAATAGAGAAAACTGTTTGAAAAATATGACCTAAACAGAATATAAACTTATCTCTGTAGCACCTGGAGAGGCTAAATTTTATGTTTCAGCACTCCGAGAGACTCCCAAGTACACAAATAAATGCATTTAACAGCCAAAAAAGTGGATTTTGCATGATATGTCCCCTTTAAAATAATTTGATTCTTACTTGTAGACATTTGATTACCAGCCGGGAAAACATGGTTAAAATGTTGAACATTATCTACTGTAGTTCTCTGTTGCCGGAACTTCAGCTTTTATTGTCTCCTCTCAAATCAAAATCTTTATTTTGACTTTTCCTGACATTTTGTACTCAGATTATTTTTCCTGTAATTG
>NW_013952403.1:3000413-3019430 GCF_001266775.1 Austrofundulus limnaeus | reverse complement strand
AACATTTGAAATATATGAGTTTGTATGTAATGTATGAATATAATATACAAGTTTCACTTTTTAAATGGAATTACTGAAATAAATCTACTTTTTCATGATATTCTAATTTTATGACCAGCACCTGTATTTGTAGCTTTCTACATTGGTTTCCACTTAGTCCATTCTGAATTTGTCTGTCTCACAAGGATTTTAATTTCAGCAAAACAAAACATTTTATCTGTCTTTGTAAGATGTTGTAAAGAAAACACAGGAATTTTCACTCTTTTTACTTTTTGCATCATGTCCTGCCTCCAAACACACTCRTGTCCAGACACTCCCTCACACTTACCGGTACTTCCTTCCGTTTCCAGCTGTGAGAAATAATCTGTAGTCATAAAAATTCTGTCACAAAGTACATACGAGAACAATGACTGCAGGAAATTGTATTTGATGATCTAGACAATGTCCTCAACATCTCATGTTCATGTGTGAAAACATATTTACTGTTGAGGCACCCTAACTGAGCACTCACCTTTACTTTTTCTTATCATTTTATGAATTTTTGATAAAAATTTACAAATCTAACCCATTTYCTTTTCTGTATACAAGAATCTCTTACATCTGCTCCTGATTAGAAGAAAACTTGCACCGAATCTAGCAACCTTTTGGACAAACTGTAGTTACTTGTTGAGCAAGGTCACCAGAAAAATCTCTGGAAGCACTTTTGTTTCACAACTTCCAGCCTGGTAAGTAGCAGCTTACTCTGAGCTGCACATGTGAACAAACTTTCCCAGAAGGGTTTGTTTACATGTAAATACTGCCTGCTGATGTTAAATTAGTAAAATCACAGCCGGTGGGTGGCATTCCATTCAGTGTTTAAGACTTTTGATTTCTGACTTCAGAAAGAAACGTGAAAGAGAATTGTAATTTTAGATAAYTGATGCTCAGGATACAAGTACAAAGTTTGATGAAGAAAATCAAGTTGCTGACATGGACCGATGAATTGAGTTCTTTAATAATTTGTCAGTATAACATTAGATAAATGTTCCTAAGAAATAACTAAGCATGGTTGTGTTTTGCTGTTCCATCTGAAAATACTGATATCAGACTTTCTGGCAGCGTTGCTCAACCTTTTTGTTTATACTGCATACACAAGACAGGCACAAGGAGAGGCATTGACTCATTTGGCTGTAGTAAAATTACTCGGATGTCTGTTGTCTGCTTGATCTCTAACCTATTTAATTTTAAAAAATGCTTACCCAACTGTTAGACAAGGTATATTGGAATGAGTGTTAGTCATTTGATCTGTCAGCTGTTTAAGTGTACTTCCTCCAACTAAAGCCTGTTTTTTTTCAGTGTCTGTGGATAGCTACACTCACTAATAGGGTTTCAGCAWATTATTACTTTAGTTATGTAGTAATCCTTTGATTATTCTGTTGAGTAATCAGATATAAAAAAATGTCAGGTTCTGCAGTAATTACTAAAGCTTATTTTATGACAAATACATTTTAATGTTGTGATGAGGTAATTTACACTTACTGATGGTCCTGCTGCAATCAAAATAAAATGACTATACCAGTTGTATTTGAGTCATGCACTTTAAGCTCCAATTACTTGCATTTATGTGTGAGGTTTGAGGGTGCATTAATTAAAATCACTCAATCACTCAATAATTTTTTAACCATTACAGAAAAATTTAAATGCTATAATAGGTTCGATGAAAACAGCAGCTGTTTTCTGTTCCATTGCTGAAACATTGAGACCATGCTGYACATACATGGTTGTATTTTCTGTTTAGTTTAAAATGTTCCCACACTTTTGACAAATTCTGTTGTTTTCTTGGCGCTTTTGTTTTGGGACTCTTCATCTCCCAATAGCTAGAGAGCACTTCCCATACGCGTGTAGCCGATAGCTGAAGTGCAACACGAATAAAGTTCTGGCCAGACAAAAGTGTGCTGATATTTTACCAGCATCTATTATTAACAAAGCTTTGAGGAGTTTTAATAATCAAAATATTTGGATTATTCGAGGAATCATTTCAACCCGACTTGCTGCCCCCCCCCCCCCCCCAAAAGGCATACAACGTGAAACTGCACGTATTGAAAAGAGACATATTAGTGACTGAAAACATAAAAATGTCAGTCTTTTTTTCAGTCTAAGAGTTCATCTGAGGGCCACAGTTTATATAAGTAAAGCCATTTGATTCATCCTGCATGTTTAATCAGAAAAGATGTGTATTGATAAGAACTGTGCTCTGTTTTACTGCGACTCGCTGTTAAACATGATCACTTATTCTGAATTCCTTTTTTCTTGTCYGTTTAGTCTTTTGCACTCTGCCCAAAAAGGAAGTGCAGTCAGATGAGCTCATTAACAACACAGTATGATAATAAAGACATTTAATTTGGGAAGGAAGTTGTTGCGGTATAGGAGACCGGAAAGCCCTGTGTGATTCACTAAGAAACTAGAGCAAAACCACATTGGGGGTGACCTGTATCTCTTTGCTCCTGTCCACCTCTTCTTGTTGTGGGCAACATTGGAGTGGGTGGTTCTGGTTGCACACCGGGTACCACGGATGGCTGTTTGCAGCAGTTTTCAGTTCCTGCTAGAAGCCAGATTGACTTCTCAGTTTGTATCACTAAATAATTCAGGTARCTTCATTTATTTTGAATTCTCCTCTCATTCCTTTTACCCTTTCCTGATCCATGTATTCACACTAGAGTAATGGCACTCAAAATACCTCCTCATCATCTATATATGTGTAAAAGTCATCCAGAGATTTTCCGTGCCATGCTGCAGTGTTAGTATCACTCAGAGTATTCGCAGTGAGATGTGAAGAGAATTTTGGGATATTTTTAATGTGTGCTGATTTTTTTGGGTCTGTCTTCTCTGTGTCAGAGCATATAAAAATGGGAAAAAATGTTGGCCTCTGGGGAGTTTTACCCTCCTTGTTTTTAATAGTCAACTGAAATGACAGGGTTTTCTTTGGCACTGAAAACGAGAAACAGCGTATGACGATGTAATGGGAAATAGGAGATGAACGCACATGCTCGTCTWTTACAAAATCAAGTATAAGCTACGTCCTACAGTGACTAGTTCCATGGCAAACTCTCAAAGCAGGTCATGCTGCTCAATCACAGGGAAAATTTAGCCTCTTAATGTTGTCACAGTTCAGTTTAAGATGAAAATCACCCATGATCTCTTGGCAGTGGAAAAAAAAAGCTACATTGATTTTTGTCATTTGTCTTGTTGCGCTCTGATGTTGTGTCCAAGCATATATAATTGAATACCAATTACAGCTAGTGTAGCTTGGTATGGTATTAAAGATAATGTCATCAGTGTTACTGTCTCTGAGATGGAAATTTTTAAAGCGCGTCAGCACTGGGATGTACTGTAATAGACTTTTTGTTGGCTTTGCATGGCTCTCTGCCAGCAGTTATGAGGAAAAAAAAAACAAACAAAAAGGATTGAAGTGTGCAGTTTAGTTAAGTTACAACCCATACTCYTTGTGAACAAAGCAACTTGATCATGCACATTCATCTAAGCGGCTGAATGTGTCTCACACGTATACAGATGGAGTGCGTTGACTGCGTTCACTTGGCTGGAAAAACTATATTCCATTTAAGGCCACACCACTTTAAATTCTCTTTAATTATAGATAAAAGGGTGACTAGGCGGCAGCTCAAAATGTGCTTGTTTTTATGGCCTTAAAATAAAATGTGTGGAAGTTTTAGCTAAAGATTTACTTAAGCCATCAACCAGGATTTACTGCACTAACAGGTCTTGAAAATTTCAGCATGGGAACAAAGTCCGTATTGTAGAAGGGGATTATCATGCAATMTGAAAACCAAAACTCTAGTAAATTAATGTTTTGGGGCTATGAATCAGTTAAAGTATACCCAACCTTAACCAAGATTTGCAGCTACTTTMTTTTCTACTGCTGGTTATTGACTTTTATGTTTATGACAGTGTGTCTTATTGACACATTCCATTCCAATACACAATCATTGTGTTCAACACAACTTTTATCATCAAATGTAGTGTTAGACAATTGCTGATACAAATAACTGTGTATTATTTGACGTTAAAGTGCTTTTTACACAGTCTCCAATTTGGGTTGATTTCTTGCTTAGTTACAACATGTAACTAAGTTACAACATGTCACTGGTTGAAGTCATTTGACATTACAAAAGTTGTATGCAGACCAAAAGCAGTACTGAAATAGTTAGCACAATGTCCTCCTGTGTCTTTTTGAAACAATCAGAAAATTGAGGAAGTATCTTCTACTGTGAGGTCTAGATGAGTCCCGCCCCCTCCCCTCTGTCAAGGGACACGGCCTAATGTAGGCCAGTACCACCAGTCTAYGGTACAGTACACTTTGTGTCTTGTGCAGCTGGAGGGATGCAAGTAGAACAATGAGTCTTTGCCTGTTTACAACAGCTCCTTAGGATCAGCCCTCAGTTCAAGTTGGACCATCATTACACTGTGAGGGTATTCGTCACTGTGTTTAAACAGCAGCCAGAAGAGAAACAAGTATTGGGTATGAGGCCTTCATACACAGACCAAGTTTTGGTGAATCTACGATGAAGGTAATTTCTGTTAYAGTTTAATTGTGGAGTCATTTCTTATCAGCTAATTGATTCTGYATTATTTTCTACTAATGCCAACTGTTGCATTGTTGTGAACATACAAACATGTCTCTAAATCTGTTTAGCAGTCAAATTCTCCACCGTAAAAAAGCAACATTTATTTGCATGTTTAAATCTGATGGCTTTTTTAAAATATAATTTTACACAGTTTAATCATGTTAGTTTTAAAATGCAAGAATTATCTTAAAATAAATCCACTGGTTTTATAATTACCATAAAAAATCCTTGCATAAACAGTAATATACACTGTATAATCACATTACGTAGAGTACATGCATAAATGCGCAGAAAATCGACGTCGTTCAAAATTCCTCCTTCTGTTTGCTGATTGGCCCAGGTAAAATAAACTACAAGAGACTCTGCGCAGAAAATTGTCGTTCTCTTCTTTGATAGGCCCGGCTAAAAATCTGCCAGAGAAATCCTTGTCAATGGGAGAAGTCCCAGAYGGAGCAGTGAAGGGAAACTAGAATTGAGCGGAGCTGTGTAGGAAGGCAAGGGCCAGGCTAGCGGTTAAGAGGCAYGTGGTTAAACATGAACTGTTGCTCTGCATCTAAAAAAAAGTTGAGTAGGTCCTCTGATCCTCTGGTGTTCTTCTTTGTTGAAAAAAAAAAGGTTTTGTCTGTCTTCCAAGAGACTTCTTCGGTCTGACGAGTTACAGGTAAACTCAGCCTTATAAGCAGTATTTCTTCATGGTGGACAAACAAGTTTAACCATGACCATCAAAACTGGTTTCTCAAAAGAGGACCATCAGCCTAACGATTGATTGTWAGTAGCCCACCAGTTACAGGACAATGCCCTTAACCACTCTGCCACAACTGCCTCGCAGAGAACCCAGTCCCAGCAAGTGTCTTGACAAAAGGGTGTAGTGTAACAACAGAGTGGTGCCTGGTTTATATTTGGCTTTGTTGCTCAGTTGCGACTGATACTGACTATTTTTAAAGAAATGGAAGAAAAAATATGCCTAAAAATATAGACTGACTGATCAGTTTGTCTCTCAACTGTTACCTTTRTTTATTTTGTTACACTAAAATATTTTTTTAGTAATATACCGGTAATTGACAAAATAAATACCATTTATTTTGTCAATTACCGGTATATCCTTGTGAGATTTTGCTTTCCTTAGTTTTTCCTCTGTGATGAAAGTARAAATTTCTAGCTCAAATACTACATTTAATGGCAAATAAATCTGACCTATGGTGAATCCACTTAAACTGAGAGCATCATCATAAAATCTGATTGATTCAGTTACAGGCTGCTGGAGCAGATGTTGTATATTACAGAAGCATGGGGTGTTACACACACACGTGCACTCACACTTACTTTAATCAGGTTTTCCAGTCAGTTTAGCAGCTTGAGCTATAACATTGTAAGGAGCTTGGTTCATACTTGCTGGGAATTACATTGAATGGATTCTAAGGTCATATGGTAACCTGTATTTAATTAATCAGTCCTTCTCWTTATAGAGCAGCATTGTAAGTACACGTGCTTGATATAAAGAARTCTCCCTAGTGCTTTCTCTTCTTTGCACAGCTACCTCAAACCTCATTTATTGTGTAAAAGTAGATTTTTGAAGCTTAACGGTGCAGCTCTTGCGTTCTGTATAGGAGGAATTTAGTATTTTTTTTGTTTGTTCCCTGAACAGTATTTCAAAACCACAAAAGAAGATTGAGGAGAGTAAAACTGGGTTCTACTGTATTCTTTTGGGCTTACAATTTTCAATCAGCTGTAGCACTTAAGTAAGAAAAAAGTTAGAATATTGATTGTTTGACCACAAAATCGATGCGTGTCAGAGTAAATAATTGTCTTTATACCATAGTCACTTGTTACTAACATTCCCCTGCAAAATCTGGTGTCAGGGCAATAATGTGGCTCAGAGCCACCTATAATATCCTCTTTGAYAGACTACTGGCCATACATGAGTTATGCCCCTTTTCCACTAGTGCCACTTAGTGTAGTGTCTGTACGGTCAGTGTTGGAACAGGTCAGTTCGGGTGCTTTTCCATTGACGTTCCAGTCCGGTTCCAGTTGGTGTGTTGGGCGGTTGGTGGAGTTTTTTTTTTGGGGGGGTTTTCAAAAAAGAGTTAATGCGCAAAATGAGAGTTGGAAACACACTTGTCAAATAAGTTCTGAAATTTAAAAAATTCGCTAAAAATTCAAATTAAAGTTGGATGGAAACATGACTAATGTCACTGCTACAATTAAAAAAATGGTGCCTCGATTTGTTGTTGTAAAGGCAGCTCAGACGTAACCAGTGAATCCACCCCTAGCCAATCAGTGAAGAACAGTGTTCTGACGTCACATTTTGGTGTTGACTGGGTCCGCTTGGAACCACAACGAAGTAGGTACTAAAAACTGGGCTGGTTCCAAGAATCTGGCCTAATGGAAATGGCTTGGAACCGTACCGAACCGTACCAACACTACAGGCACTAGWGGTCTATGTTCATGACAACTGGATTTTTTATTTCGTGTCCAAGCAAAAGTCACAAATTTCCTCAGGTAAGCATGTGTGTATTACTACTGCTCGGTCCTTCTTGGAGAAATTGGACCATTTTGGGCTCAGTTACTCATTGTGTAATTCCACTGGTGAAACTGAGGTTAAAGTTAATTTCCCAAGTTGAGGTTTACTCCCAGCTCTCCCAGTGTGATTTGTAGGGATGTCCCAATCAGATACTCGGTATCGGTATCAGTGGCAGATATGGCCATTTTTTGAAAATTAGGTAGAATTGGATTTAGTCGAGTGATCGGGCTGATCCAGTTTTCACAACAGTTTTCAGCATCATCATGCTTTACAACTGCCGTTAAGAAGTCAAGATGCACACAAGTATGCCATGTCCACAGTGTGGGAACACTTTTCAATGGAAAACAATGATGCTGAAACTGCATCTTGCAAAATCTGCAAACTTTCTCGTGGTGGGAACAGCAGGGCTCGCTTTAATACTACCAACCTTGTCACTTGGAAATAAATAAAGAAATAGTTATCGGATTGGTATCGGAAAGACTGATTATTAAAAAAATCATATTGTATTGGGAGCCAAAAAATCTGGATCAGGACATCCCTAGTGATTTGTTCTAAACATTCGGGAAATTGCAGGATGGGACTAAAAAGTGAAGGTATTTTAACTCTTCTCTTTCGAAAATATTTTTCAGTTATAATAGCCAATAGTTTGTGATAAATATAATAAAACACTGTAGCTACCGCTTTTTAAATCTAAGTAAATCCAGTATGTTACTTACATAGCAGTTTGAAACTCAAGCAACACCAAGATGGGAAGTAAGAGGCTTCTGTCAGTGTTGATATTATGTCTAGTTTACAGTACTTTGTCAGTCAGATTTATACAATTATTTGTATGCAGAGAAAACAAGCTTTGGTTTTGATTTTTCTCTGTACTTATGAAGTTTATGTAAGCTTCGACAATAGTGCTTCATGAAGCCTTAGCTTGACGCTCCTCACAAACCCCCTCATTCGTTCCAGTTGGAAAAACTCCTCGGGACCTCAGTGTTCAAGTTTTTAACTGTTTATCTCAAAAAAAAAGAAAAGAAAAAAAAATACAAACATACATCTACAAAATCCAAATGTAAATAAAAGAAACATAACTTTAAACAAGAGGAACAAAGAGAGAAAAAAACTGTCTGGCTCCATTCCAATCCTAAGCCAAATGCCCTATAACCTTAACAGAGAGAAAATGAAAACATTTACAAAAAGTTGTTACAACTTTTTCTTGCAAGGAAGCATTAGCAGTGTTTAATTTCAAAATGTTTTTTGACACTCGCTGGSTGCTCAAACAACTGAATAAAGATAAAGATTGAAAACAAACCAAGGGTAATCACTGAATAGTGGGATGGTGTGACAGGACGCAGTGTCATCAGACCAGAGTCATCGCCAGGACGTTGGCAACAGCTGAATGCAGCCTTGCATTTCTCCTCCTCTCACTAAAGCACCTTTTCTCTCTCTCTCCCAGTCTGTGCTCATTTCACAGCGTGTTCATAATTTAATTTAATGAACAACTTAATGTAAAGCTTCAGCCCTGGTTAATTCCCTAATGCATAATTTTTTGACTAAACAATTACATCTCAGTTTGATTGGCCGCTGGATGTTTGCGTTATTGATCTTTGCCGTTGCTGTTTCATCAAGCTTGAATCTTGAGCTTGTTATTGACATAGTGACCGTCGATCCTTTTACGTGCTAATATCTTTGGCTTTAAAAAGGTCTGTTTGAACTTTGACAACAATTTAAATATATTGAAATTAATAAAAAAATACATTGGCATTTCTTATATGGCTCTTATCTAGCTTTGAGATGAGCATTGCAATCACACAACCATTCAATGAAGTAGGCCTTGTTTTACAGTAAATTTACCACACAAGAAATGTCTGCTTAGATATATTTTTTCTCTTCTAGAGCACCCCAAGGCCCGACATATCTTATTATTGTTTACTCAGTAATTGGCTCATTTTCTGTGCAWGTTATGTTAAAGCTATTAACACCTATTTTAAATTCGTGTTGTGATTCAAGACCTGATTGTTTTGTTGTTGTAAATCCTTTGATCAGTTATTCTGATTGTGGGTACATTCTGTTCCATCCTTTGCTCCTACCATTTAGCTCTATCCCTAAGTTTTGCTTGATAACAGCAAAGGATGGGTGTCCAGATTTATTTATTTTTTTGTGATGTGGGGCCAGTGGGAAKTAGTGGTACTATCATCTGCTATTTCTCACAATGTAACAGTTTTTGCTAAAACTAGCACAATCTCAATTACAGGTGCTGGTCATAAAATTAGAATATCATGAAAAAGTAGATTTATTTCAGTAATTCCATTTAAAAAGTGAAACTTGTATATTATATTCATACATTACATACAAACTCATAWATTTCAAATGTTTATTTCGTTTAATTTTGATGATTACAAATGACAACAAATGAAAATCTCAAATTCAGCATATCAGAAAATTAGAATATTACTGAAGACCAATAAAAACAAAGGATTTATAGAAATGTTGGCCAACTGAAAAGTATGAACATGAAAAGTATGAGCATGTACAGCACTCAGTATTTAGTTGGGGCTCCTTTGGCCTGTATTACWGCAGCAATGCGGCGTGGCATGGAGTCGATCAGTCTGTGGCACTGCTCAGGTGTTATGATAGCCCAGGTTGCTCTAATAGTGGCTTTTAGCTCTTCTGAATTGTTGGGTCTGGTGTATTGCTTCTTCTTCTTCACAATACCCCATAGATTTTCTATGGGGTTAAGGTCAGGAGAGTTTGCTGGCCAATTAAGAACAGGGATACCATGGTCCTTCAACCAGGTACTGGTAGCTTTGGCACTGTGTGCAGGTGCCAAGTCCTGTTGGAAAATGAAATCTGCATCTCCAAAAAGTTGGTCAGCAGCAGGAAGCATGAAGTGCTCTAAAACTTCCTGGTATGTGGCTGCGTTGACCCTGGACCTCAGAAAACACAATGGACCAACACCAGCAGATGACATGGCACCCCAAACCATCACTGACTGTGGAAACTTTACACTGGACTTCAAGCAACGTGGATGAAGTGCCTCTCTTCTTTTCCTCCAGACTCTGGGACCTTGATTTCCAAAGGAAATGCAAAATTTACTTTCATCAGAGAACATGACTTTGGACCACTCACCAGCAGTCCAGTCCTGTTTCTCTGTAGCCCAGGCAAGACGCTTCTGACGCTGTCTGTGGTTCAAGAGTGGCTTGACACAAGGAATGCGACAGCAGAAACCCATGTCTTTCATACGTCTGTGTGTGGTGGTTCTTGAAGTACTCACTCCAGCTGCAGTCCACTCTTTGTGGATCTCCCCCACAGTTTTGAATGGGTTTTGTTTCACAATCCTCTCCAGGGTGCGGTTATCTCTCTTGCTTGTACATTTTTTTCGACCACATCTTTTCCTTCCCTTCGCCTCTCTATTAATGTGCTTGGACACAGAGCTCTGTGAACAGCCAGCCTCTTTAGCGATGACCTTTTGTGCCTTGCCCTCCTTGTGCAAGGTGTCGATGGTCGTCTTTTGGACAACTGTCAAGTCAGCAGTCTTCCCCATGATTGTGTAGCCTATAGAACTAGACTGAAAGACCATTTAAAGGCCTTTGCAGGTGGTTTGAGTTAATTAGCTGATTAGAGTGTGGTACCAGGTGCCATCCATTTTGAACCTTTTCACAAGATTCTAATTTTCTGATATGCTGAATTTGAGATTTTCATTTGTTGTCATTTGTAATCATCAAAATTAAACGAAATAAACATTTGAAATATATGAGTTTGTATGTAATGTATGAATATAATATACAAGTTTCACTTYTTAAATGGAATTACTGAAATAAATCTACTTTTTCATGATATTCTAATTTTATGACCAGCACCTGTATATCGTCAATGCAATAACATTGTCCACAATTTTCATATCGCACAGGCCTGCTTGGAATGCAATAATTGTTGACTAATATATTTGAAGAGTTTTGAAGTTGTATTTTTCAGACACAAATGACATTGTCAAAAATGCTGAAGGACACAGAGTAGGAAGTACAGATTGAAAAGGGAGGAAAGAAAAAAAAGGCATACRATATAGCGCACCAGGTATAGTCTTTGCAATATTTACAAATATTATTGCCATCGCAAGATTTGCTAATATTGTCCAATCCTAAACAAAACCATTATTACAAGAATGTTTATAATGTCTAGGATATATACATTAGAAATTTAATGTTCTAAATTTTAAATGTTATTCTGTTGGATTATGCTTGATATGTTTGTCTGCTTTTCTTATAAAAAAGGGAAACTGTTCTCCAATATCTGTTGTTACCTAAATGGCATTGTTCATTTGTCACTAATCTTGTTTTATCAGTAAAAAAGAAAAAGGTTTAGTGTAGACATGTCCTATCCTGGTCTTAAAGGCCCCTATCCTAGGCCTGGGCGATGTGGCAAACAAAAACATATTACAATTTTTTTTCACATSTCTATTATTATCACAATTTTTTTTATTAACCTAAAATGTGTGTAATTATAAAGTGACTGAAAAATAATTTAACAAATAAAAAGCTGTAGAAAAAAAGAATAAAAATGATACTCAGTATTGGAAGGAACCCACACCCCCTGCGCCTCCTCCTGTTTGCGCCTCCTCCTGTTTACATTACTTTATCAAACAATGGACAAAGCTTTTTTCATATTTTCTAAAGGAATATCTGATTCTGCACACACAGCAAAATCGCAGATAAACTCCCACCTCACCTCTGAGTGTTCAGGATTTTGCAGCGTGTCTCTCAGCTCGCTGCTCCTCTCTTTGTGATGTGACTCAGACAGGAAGTGGTCTTCACAGCGTCCAGCCCATCGTGTGCTGACAAAACTTACTGARAAGTTCTTCTCCAGATAAATAAAGAACCGCTGGGACATTGTTCTGTCCTAAACGTTACTATAGCTTTGTATTTTTGAAGGACATTTCTGTTTTAGCTAATCTGTTTTGCTGCACATCGCGGTTCACATTAAATTTTTTCTCTCTCTCTTTGKGTTGGGAGGGGAGCTCAGGGAACTCATCCTGCATGCCTGTTAGCAGGTAACGGCAGGTACAGGGAGCGGCAGTGGACAAAATACCCCAGAAACTCACCCAAATAGGTGGATTCTGTAAGATTCAACATTTTATGCTGGATTACGTTTTGTTTGGTCAATTCCGCGATTCCATCCGTGTTTCCTTAGCAACTTATAAATGGAAATGGAGCAGGAGAATGTGGATTCTGATTGGCTGTTGTCACACACATTTCTGCCTTGTTTGATGGAGTAAAGAGGCTCACAGCTGATCACCGTAATCAACCTGAAATTTTTCTCAAGTCAACAATCACGATCAAATAATCGCCCAGGCCTACCCTATCCTGCATGTTTTACTTCTATGCCTTCTCTAACGTGCCTGATTTGAATGGATGGGTGATTACCAAGCTTCCGTGGAACTTGAAAAGGTAATTCATTCATTGAATCAGATAAATAAGTAAAACGTGCAGGATAGTGACCCCCGAGACAAGGATTGTACACCCTTGATTTAGTGAAAGATTGACAGTTGTGTCAGTAAATGCTGTTCACTCTGTCCTGTAACATCTGAGTGCCTRCAAAAGGGCTTTGCATATACTTTGACTGGATAATTTAATTTACAGATTGTGCTTTAGCTCAAGTTTAAAGTTTTGGCCACACAACTTTGCATAGTGCATGTTTCTTCCATTCCCTAATATCAGTTTTGTAAGGGATAGTGGGCCTAGTATCTGTTTGGAATCACTTCTAAGAGTACATCAGTGTGCTCCTGTTTTTTATTGGTCTGGGACCATGGTTGACAGTTGACTCAGAAACCCTGAATATGCTYGAGTTGTCTGATTATGTTTCACTTCCTTTTCTCTCACACTCTTCKTACCTACTGATTTGTTTCTCTCATCTTTTTCTGGCAGCCAGTTCCATCCGGTTCTGCTCAGAGTTGTAGTATGCTTAGTTGGATGGCAAAGGTGACATCCATGCTGAGGTGTGAAGATGAGGGAGTATTATGTAACTGTGATTGCTCTTGTCTGAGAAGATGGGAAGTGTTTTGGAATTAGCACCAAGACTTTTTTTGTGGGTTTTTTTTTTTTTTTGCTAGTGTTACGAATGTGTGACTTCTGACTGGAATCAAATTGACTGTCATTGTCCAGCATAAATTATTCTGCACGGAGTTGGATGATATCCTTTGATTTAACCTCTTGTCAAAAACAGGCTTTGTGCAGCTTGCTGTCCAGGTGGCCAGACTTTACACRTTCCCTGGCATGTGTCCAGAATCAGATGTTCATGATAATTTGTCCTCTCAACCCACATGCTGCTGGTTTTTATATTAGGTGCAACAAWTTCCCTGCCAGCACGATGATCTTAATAATTTACCAGCACAGTAATCACCATACTGAACAACTTGTACATGATTTCAGAACACAACTGCATTTTTAAAATGTGTTTGAAATTYCTATTTGAATAGTGTTTTTGATTGATGCCTGAGAACAGGACATTGTTTGCAACATGAACAATCTCATCCTGTTGAAAGTGATTCTGTCATTCTTCCATAACAGTCGGTCTGATCAAACATTTACTTATTTAGTCATCATTATCATTTGAAATAAGACTTTATTCTTAGCTTTTTTTAAGTTTAAAGATGACACATCTTGTAAAAGTGCATGATATTAATTATTAAATAGTTGCCAGCATGAGTGAGGTTCAAGATTCCAATCGTAGTTTGCATCACAGTAATATTTTTATAGTAGTTTATTGTTCTTTTTAATTAGTTAAATGAATTGCATAGACAAATGAGAAAAGACTAAAATATTTTTACCATTTACAAAATGTAACCAAGTATGCATTAATACAATTTGATTAAAAAAACATGCATCATCTTGTTTCTTTTTCTCTCTTTGACTTGGACCTTTTACTGGAAATCTGTGTTGTTTTACCAGTCCACCAACTACTTTATTCAAAAGATCATGGAAGCCAATATCCAGTACCCTGTAATATATTTTGTACTGACATTGGCATTTGTCAGTCTCTGTATCTGTTCATCTAAAGCCTAGAATTTCTTGTTTGGGAGTTTAGCAAATTGAAGTCATCAAGAGAATAGGGGTGTAAGAAAATATACACTGATACACTGAAATATCGCGATATTTCATTTCCCGATACTGTATCGATATTCTAAAGCCCTGCATCGATTTTTTTTWAGGTTTAAAATGTCAACTTTCCTGCCAGCCATTAAATTTTACGTTGTAGTTCAGCCTCTGACCACTAGTTGGCAGCAGTGAGCCAGCCATTTGGCTCCTCTACCTCTTGAGGTAGAGGTTGTTTAGTGTTGGGTGACAATATTGTAAATTAATATTAAAAACTAAAAGCTGCAAAAAATATATTTTCAAACTATTTATTGTCAAATTTAGTCTAATAATTGAAAACATGGAAGAAATATTAAACAAATAAAATAAAACACATACAAAGCAGAACATAGCTAAATGTATCAAAAGTATGTCTATGTAATATTAGAATTTTCTGAGACAATGAATTTTGGTTTTTCATTTTTTTTCCCTGTAAGAGGTTTTTATTTAATAGAATTTTTGGACAAAAAAATCGCAATATATCGCGATATATCGCCTTGTTTACAGTATCGCAATATATCGGGATATATCGTATCATGACCCCTCTGTCGTGATATGAATCGTATCACCAAATTCTTGCCAATACACAGCCCTACAAGAGAAGAGTGGAGCCAGACTTTGTAATATATACAACATGCAACTGTTGGAGAGATTTGTATCTGATGAATTCAGCTCACGTGTCTTGTTCTACGATTCATTCGGCCTGCCTTTTATAGAAAAATCTTGCAGAGCTACTGCATTTTAAGGAGGAGCAGAGTTTGTCTGTAGCTCCTTGAAGTACGTAGTTATGGTAGTGTATCTGCACATGATACACACATCACAAAGCATTCACAACAAAGAAACTCGACCCATAAATCTGAGCACAGCTTTTCGGCAGCTTGCATTTATTATTTGGTCACATTGATAAATGACCATCTGTGAGGAATTAAATTAGGTTAAAGCATCCACACTAACAGCAATTTGGCCCACTGACCCATGTCATACTTTCCCCGTCCCTTGGCTGAAATATTGGCTCATGCAGCTTATAGTCTTTCAGTAGAGGAGAATGATTCTTACGTTTTTGCAACTTTCGTTTTTACACAGAAATTCTTAGTTCACAGTATGTAATACAGGCCTCAAGTTCCTTCACAAAACCTCTTTTACACCCCACAAACCACTGTTCTTTGTCTTTGTTTCAAATAATGAATGTGTTTGTAGATTTAAAAATGGAGATTTGATTTTTTTTCCATGTTTATCCTTGCCCCCACCCTACGCTTCCTCCTGTAGTTCGGTGGTGATGAGAGACGAGTGGACAACAGGACAATCTACATTGGCCATCAGTCTTTTCCTGTCAGTGAGACTTTCACACCACCCAAGTTCTGTGACAACAGGATTGTGTCATCAAAGGTAAGAATCACACTACAGCTTTGCTCACAACTGGCAGTATCTACCCGTGGTGGTCCAATTCTTCGTGATGAGAGCACAAATGTAAATGCTCCCAAGATGCTTTAACCTACAGGGGGCTAGATCTGTGKTTTAAAATAATTTAAACCATAATTAGCGGAGGGTTATTTGTTTAGGCTACACTGAAGAACTTCCTATCAATTAACATAATTTGACTAACTGTAAACATACAAGTGCATTGCTGTCTGTTGCCGGCCTTAAAAACCAGATGCAAAGCACAGTCATTGCAAGAGACATGTGGTGACTTGTTAAAATTACAGATGTGATAAAATCACCCAAAACATGTACAACAGGTTACCCTCAGGGCCAGTTCTTCCTTGGAAAAATAGAAAATGGGACTTGTCAGCTTAAATAAATGTCAATAAAATACTTGTAATTCTCAAGAATTTACCAGGTCTTTAATACTCTTGGTTTTATTTTGATTATATATGATTTTAAATGTTTTTCATATGTTTGCTGCTCTGCTTGTCTTGGTTTGTGCATCACCTTCATTTTGGCATTTTATTTTTGAATGCAAAACAAGCTCTCAAATAGTCCTGAGCATTCCTGTGTTTTTCTTCCTGCTCTTTTTTCCCCTCTCCCCGTGCTGAGCTCCCAACCTAAGGCGATCATTTGTCTGCCAGGGGARCACTGAGTGGCAGTGAAATACATGTTTGCTATTAATGAACTGGAAGGGTGGGCAATTTGGTCGTTTCCCCTGGGCTTTGATAGACTGCCCCCCAGCTAAGCTTTACCCATCTATCCCATGTCGACAGCAAGCTCAGACAGGTTCCGTGGGCTGGGTTATGGATATCATAGTTGAAAGTGATGATGAGGAGGAAGGAAAGAAAGATGGCCATGGGATTTATAGTGGTGCAGAGGGTYCCAGTGCACAGGGGCCAATCAATGGGCTCCTGACAGTTTGTCAGGGTAAACAGTCTTTAATTACCCCAGCTGTAGTGTTTATGCTCCCCACTGCCTCTGCTCTCCATCATCTTTTTGGTTTTGCACTGCAGTGACCAATATACGACTTTCCTCTTGCTTTTGCTGCTTCTGCACCATCACACTTAGCCCCCCTCAGTGCCGCCACCCCCTTTTTTCTCATTACTTTTACACTCTTTTCTCTCTAGCAAAATGAGATGGGCCATTCTGCTGCCACTGCATTTCTACACACTCCCCAAGCAGAGTTTCCCATACATAATCAGTGCCTCTGTGCTGTTTCTGTGCAAGTGTTTGTATGTGTAGGCATGTGTTTCGATTTGTGTCTTTCAAAGTGGTACATTGTTGTGCAGAACAGAGCTGCGTGCAGAATCTTGTTGAGACTGAAACTCAAGCAAATAAATGTGYTTATTTTTCACGCCCAACATTTCCAGAAGTCACGGCTACTTAAAACAAGTGAAGACGCATTGATAGGTTTATTGCTTCTGCATTGAAGAGTGGCCAAACAAATGAGAAAATTTCTAAACCTGTAAATCAGTGGAAGATTTGTTACCTCCAAAGTTTTTCTCCCTAGAAAGACCAAAGAATGGAGACTTTATTCTATTAAACCTGTCCTCTTGTTTCCTCTTACTGACACAGACACAACACTTATATGGAAGAACCTATAAATATAATTGTTTTAAGTGCATGTCCTCACTTATAAAGACATTTTTATTTAACCAAACTTGGTTAAACACATGCCAGAATTTGATTTATGTAACCAAACTCATTCAATTACAACAACAAATTAGAATGTTTGCTTTATTCCTCTGGTTCTGATCCATGTTTTTTTTCTTTCTGTGCTTGGCAGTATACAGTCTGGAACTTTCTACCAAAGAACCTGTTTGAACAATTTAGAAGAATTGCCAATTTCTACTTCCTCATCATCTTCCTGGTGCAGGTAGGAGCACTCTTTTGTTTAGTGTGCCAACCCAAACAAAGTTAATCTTGTTTAGCAGTTACATTGTAGTTGTGTGRGATTGTGGTGTGTTATCAAGTCCTCTGTGTGAATGTCTTTATTTTTACTTTTCAGTTTTTCTCATGACTGTGAAGTTCAAATAACTTTGTTAATCAACCCGAGTTGGTCAATGTTTGATAGCATACGCTGCCTACATAACTGGTGCATTACCTAATGAGAGAAAATATTTATTTACATGTGACCAGGGAAGGTGTGAAATTCAAGCAGGATGTAGGAGCTGTGTTTGTTTAAAATACTGCTGTAGCTTACTGCTTACTGTATTTTTTTTTTACTATTATTGGCATTTTAGGAAAAAATAATACTGTTACAGCAAAAGAAACACTCCAAATCAAATTAAATAAAGCATAGCTACTGGAAATACATTGACTCTTGCTCTAACAGTATAAGTCTGTGTGATAACTCTAATGATTAACTGTAATTATCTTCTAACACTTGTTGGAATTTTCAAACAAGCTGTTTTCAATCTAGCCATTACACAAGAATTTGTGCATTTCATTCCATTCAATTAACGTGGATTTTTTTGTTTGTTGCATAATTAGAACCATGTTGATTTTATGAACGCTTCTTCAGCCTTTCCCAGTTAGAAAAAAAATGTGTTTCTCTTTCCATTTTTAACCAAATTTGATGCATTCTGTTTCATAAAAATTCTTTACATGTCTGTCATTGTCTACTTGTGAGGTCTGTTCTATACTATCTGTAGAATTGCAAACTGAGTAGGCCAGGATTGCTGACTAAACATACACTTGCTTTTTTGTTTGCCTCTCCCCTGAGAGTAGGAACTCCTCTTAAGCAACAAACGCAAAGAGAGGATTTAGGTTTACATCTTTTCTTGCATCATTTTTTTGTGTGTTTGTACCTTTTTTTGATCCATAAAAGTGGAAACCTTACCACTCCTTTTAGCCTCAACTCTTGCCACAAATAGCTCTCTGGTGTAAACAGGTGCTGGTGTAAGGTCTGTGAGGGAGCAGGATCTTCTTCATCTTGTTTCATACTGACTAAACAAACACTGATGGCTCACTCTAGCCTTGTATATTAGCAAACTGAGCAGAGTGAATGTGCTACAGATCTTTTAAATTTTAAGCGAACAGTAATTAAAGTGTTTACCTGCCTTTGTTTTGCATTTAAATTTGTTGTTTTGCCAGTGTTCCTACTATATTAACCTGAGCAAACAGGTATAAAATTGCCATATTTTTAAAAGAAACATGCTTTTACTGTTATCCTTTTTTGTTTTCAAATTGAAATCATTCAGTTGGGGCATGTATAAAGTGAAACTGCAATGCTTTGGTCGGAATTCCTCCTTACAATAACTCCAATGCACCTCTTTCAGCCCTTTTCTGAGATGTGTCGCTGTCTCTTTAAACCCAAACGATATATATATATATA
>NW_013952403.1:2979218-2998823 GCF_001266775.1 Austrofundulus limnaeus | reverse complement strand
TATATATATAGTGCAGAAACATTTTATTTACAAATTAATTTTAAAAATGTCAACAAGGGAGGACTTGTTCATGAAAAATCTGAATATAAAATATTTTTGCAGCACCATGAGACTAAATTAAAATTTTCTGCACTCCTAAAGATTCAAAGTACACAACAAAATACATTTAAGGGCTAAAAAGGTGGATTTTTCATGATATGTCCTCTGAAGTTAAAGTGATGGCCAAAATAATAGTCATAAATGTACACTCTGATATGAGAGGAAAAACACCAGATGCTTTCATCACTCAAACCGCCTGCTGCTGCATGTTGCAAACRTCTTTCTGTGCGAAAACGCTCGTCTGTTGTTGAGTTTAGTGGGTGTCCCTGGTTTCTTGATGGTGTTTACCGATGCTGCACTGTGACTGGCATTTTTCCTCTAATCCAGCCTCTGCAGGGGCTCCCCATCCTAACCACTCATTTTATTTGCACATTGAGAAACAGTTACTTAGGCGGTGCAGTTTAGTGTTCGTGTTTAGCAGAGAAAAATAAACATTTCAGTATCACTTAGGGGGCTTTCTGCAGATGGTCTAACAATGATGGCAGCCAACCTTAGACTTTAATCTAGCCTCTTTATATGTCATGATATTTCGTCTCGTTCCTGCCGTCTTTCTTTCTCAGTTCGTATCACACACAGCCTCCATGGCTCTGCAGCGCTACACTCCTGACGTCAGCAGCCAGGGAGCCCTCGGTACTTGTGAGCGACACAAATAGATACAGGCAGATAAAAAAGCACCACTCGCCTATAAATAGCCCCTGTTCGTCTTTGCCTGGATGTGATTGAACGGGAATAGAGCTCCGCAAGAGAGTCGGAGATTGAAAATGAGAGCGGGGGAGTGGGTGATGGAGTGGGGGTGTGGGAGGGACAGCAGGACCCACAGTGCTGCACGGGGGTCCCCGGGGACCTGCTGTCTGTCGCTCACCCTGACACACTTCCCAGCTCAGATGAAGTACAGCTCTGCTCTGCTGCTTTGATATCCAATCCACATATCTGCAGCAGCTGCACACCTTTCAATCACATTGTAGAATTATTTATTTATGTTTTTTGTGAGGTAGTTTGGTGCTCGGATATCTGTGAATCGTAAGCTCTGAAACGTTTGTGTGTTGTTCTGTTAAACACGACCTCAAGATTTCTTCCTAAGTTACTGCTACGGCATACAGTTTTTATTATTTAGTTATGATGCCAGTCTCTCATGAGTTTATAGCAGACATCAGACCAACTTTATGAAGTAGTTCTTTGCCCCTGTTCATGCCTGTTTCTCACAAGCTTTTGATTATCCAGTCACAAGTGAACAGCTCTAAACACTTCTGTCCACACCAGGGTTTATATGAGACTGCATTAGGGTTGGGCAAAATTGTATTGTGTGCAATTAATCGTCAGTAAAACTGTTCACAATCAATATTTGCCACATTGCAATTGCTGCAATTAGTCCCATGTGATTTTTTTTTTTTTGTGTGACACACTGTCACTATCAGGCGTGCATGTGGGAATAGCAGAGAATGCATGTTATTCAGTTAAAAAGATGGTAAGACCCCCAAAAATCAGTTCAGCAGAAAGTAAAAATGTAGCTGCAATAAAGATGTCTTTAATTGTTAAAAATGTAGATATAATTGTTCTAAATATTAAGGTGCTTCTTTTTTATGTTTCATGATAAACAACAAGACTTGAAGCTCTTAAACGTTTTACTTGGTGTTTTTCATTTTGCCTCTACTCATGTAAGGTCTGTCTATCAGTGCAGTCACATCTCCCAGACTACTTAACATTACAGCAAACATTAAACCAAACAGGCACCTGGTAACAAAACAATTGATGCATTAAAGCCAGTAACAACCCTGATCCTTTTCCAACAAGGAAAGTGTCACTGATGTCGTTGTGCTTGTTAAGCTTATCAAGTCTAAATTCAAACTGTATTGTAGTGTGAGATAAAAGCTCTTTCTTTAGAAACAGTGTTGATAATAATTTGCCAAAAAAAGATAACACAAGCCATTGTTTCCTTTTTTAGTCATCTATTGTATGCTTGTCACAGATGAAACATAATAATACTTAGGCTTAGAATTTGCAGAGTAAAGACTTTATTGTTCTTTGGTGTCTGTGCTGAAGTTGCTCAGAGTTAAACTTACTCCTCTTAGTGTTTTTCTATAGTTGCTGATCATCTGATTTTATATGCATTTTGTTACGCTTACAAAAAGTGTGAGAAAAAAATAAGTGCTTCATTGTGTTCCTTTAGTGCTGATCACAGATATATTTAGGGAGGAGTTCTGATTTGAGACTTTGAGTTTGTGAATCTGCACAGTTGACTAGGAAAAACCAGACTCTTCTCAGTTCAGTTATCCATAGCTACTTACACAGCCAACGGCAATGTGCATAAGCAAATGTATCCTAACAACGGGTTAGCCTTCTTGTACACACACAGTGCTGTTAAGAAGTTTTCAGTATTCTCATATCTGGATTTTTAAGCTACCGGTAGTTCTATTATTTTTGCTTCTTTCCCCTTGTCCCCATTTGTACAGATTTGAATCCTGTGTCCTAGTTTGTCTATACTTTGTAATTGATTTATACTTAATTGACTTTTTATCAGTGTCCTTGTACCTCCTGTGTGTGTGTGTGTGTGCGTGCGTGCGTGCGTGCGTGCGTGCATGTGTTAGTAAGAAAGCAGGTGTTTAAATCTATATAAAGACTGTGCCTTTGTGTTCACACTGAGTGAAGGGCCGTGTTTTAATCCTCAGGAAAACACAGGAGACTGCATGAAAATGCACCTTCTACCCTTAGATGAGCTGATGTCTATCTGACAGGTTGTATTGCTGCTGGTTAGAATATCAATGAGCTGCAAATACTGCGTCTGTGTGTGCTGTAATCAAACCTGCTGAGGAGGTCCAATTTGCATTCTGCAGGATCAGAAATGCCTAGGTAAATCCATTAAATGGTTCACGTTGACACGTGAGCACATGACAGTTGTTTGCTAAGGGGCTTGTCAGGTCCTGCTCTTGTCTTGGTTGTTTAAAGGTACTGTAAATGTTTTTTGCTTTAAAGATTAGGATTGCAAGACATGCATGTACACAAATTATATTTTCATATACATACAGTATTATATACTACAATTTTTTGCACACGGGTCATGGACGTAAAGTGAATTTTACAAAGATACCCGCTGGCCTTCTACTATGCCTTGGCAAAGATTCAAAGGTATTGGCATGTCTGCAGATTAAGCACTCTCTCTGGCTCTCTTGATTAAAAGTTCTTTGGCCCAGAACCTCCTTTGCCTTCCTTCAAATTGTAGAAGTCTCCCTTATGCTTTTTCTTCTGATGAGAAAATATGAATTGGTATAAGTGTCTTAGAGAATTGGATTTAGCATTAAGAGCCCCATCTTTTAAAGTATTAACACACAATGATCCTTCTTCTGCCTTAGCATGCCCCAATAAATTTTAAACGACTTTATGCTTTTATGTTTAAAGGTCATATTAACATTACATTTCTGTCAATTTAAATCCCTTATTTTCATCTAGGTGATAGTGGACACCCCTACCAGCCCAGTCACCAGTGGCCTACCTTTGTTTTTTGTCATCACAGTAACTGCTATCAAACAGGTAAGACCCTGCCTAATGAGGCAGATTATTGCCAATAACAGAAATGTTATTGGAACTTCTATAGTCATGTCCTCATTTCTTCATAGCCTTTATTGCATTACATCCTCCCGCCCTCTCTCTATAGCACATAAAGTCCCACTGCCTTTATAATTCCCTCGCTGTGTTTTTCATATAAAGTACTTGACTAATGCTCTCTTGGGTTCTGCATTAATGTGCTCTGCTGGTGAGTTCTGATTGGGGTGAAAGATAAAATTGGCCCTAGGGGAGTGTGAGCAAATGGAGAGAGAACAAGCGAGCAAGTCTATTACAATGATACAAATTATCAAAAGCAAGTTTGTTTCTTTGACTCTGCTGTTGAAATGTCCCAGCTTTAGATGTATTGTGGTCTACTGCTGGGGCTTTGAATTGAACAATAGTGGGTGGACTTCCTTGCAAAAGTCTAAGGAAACCATAGATAACATGAGGTTTTAAAGCAAGACAAGGTTAGCTCGATATCAGTGGCTTGTCTCTGCACCATCTCCCTGATTTTATTTCTTTACATTACCCAATCAGACTTTCTCCCTCTAACGCCTTTTTCTGTAATTCCACTTTCTGGTTCAATTTCAGCCTTGGCACACATTGTACCACCTCACTCTGTTCCCTACATTTCTGCACTGTCTCCTTCATTTCCATCACTATCTCAAAGTACTTTAGAAGCTTATACTAGGTTTTGTGCTTTGTACAGCTGCTGCTCAGGCATTATTTTTTTAGCCTGACATAGTATTTTTTTTCTCTTACACTATTAAAATGCACTATTGGATAGTCATTAACAATCAGTCTGTTACAGACTCTTGTTCTGTCACACTCCTTTTTAAAAACCAAAAACATTTCATGTCATGTTTGAGCACCGGGAGACCACTCTTTCACTTAAAACTGGTGTCATGGTCACAGCTGTCAGTGGCCCTTTGGAAGTAATGCCAAAGTAAAAGTTGTCATTTTCTGTTGTACTAAGCAAATAATGCTGTCCTGATTTTGATACACTGCCATAGGGATATGAAGACTGGCTAAGGCACAAGGCCGATCGTGAAGTGAATAAGTACATGGTGACAGTGGTGGAGAATGGAGTAAAGACACCAAAGGAGAGTGAGAAAATCAAGGTAACTTCTGGCACACACATCCTAACTTGGATCCATTACAGTAAAAATAAAAAAGTAAGGATCGGAGAAGAGATGCTGCCTGCTTGGTATGTATGCATAAAAAAAACGTTGCTCTGTCTACTGTTCCAATTAGGTGTTAAACATGGGTGATAAACTCATACAGCTCAAGCGATTTTGCCGTTTACTTTTTGAATGTCATTCATTCTCTTTAACATCTTGAAAGAAAATCAAATGCAGAGTGTAAAACTGTTGAACTAAAATAGAGACATATCATAAAAATTAGTTATTTTCTCTAAAATAAAATGTCTGAATATATTCTCAGAGGGTGTTGTAAATGGGCTAAAGGTAAACTAAACCTTCAACATGCAATAGATTTTTAATTGGTAATTGGCAAACTACAAGCTAAGTGAATATTAACCACCATTAAGATCGCACACACACACACACACACACACACACACACACACACACACACACACACACACACAGGTTCCACAGTTTGACAGGAAATTATTTATTTGACTGACCTATGCCTTGTAGGTGCTCAATTTGTTTTACAGTTAAGATTGTTAAATCTTGTTGCTTATCTTAAAGTATGGGAGAAAGCAAACCAAGCTTTCACCATTTTATGTATTTAATTTTATTTTTTAGGTTGGCGATATTGTAGAAGTTAAGGAAGATGAGACCTTTCCCTGTGATTTAATACTGCTGCAGTCGAGTCGAGATGATGGCACATGTTTTGTTACCACAGCAAGTCTGGATGGAGAGTCCAACCATAAAGTAAGTAACTGCTCTCTATACTTCAGTTGTATTTTAATGAGTTTTTGGCTGGAAAGATGGAAAAAACTGTATTTACACATACAGTACCAACTTTGTATTTGTGAAAGAGTACAACTCTCTTAAAGGTTCTTGCTTGATAATAAAAATGTTACAAACTAAAACCAGAAGTTCTTTTTGATGCATTTTGATTCATTAAAAAAAAATCACAGATTGATGTGAAGGGTGTCCAATGGAGTTTATTCAGAAACTTGACAATAATACAAAAATGGAGATGAAAAGTGAGGCTATATATGAAGTTAGGTAATTTGTTAGAATTAGAAATGTAAACATAAACTAAGAAACACTTGTTTGCAAAGCTGGTCCTTGTCTTTGATGGGATTGATCCACTTAAGCACTGAATGGCCTAGCTCCAGCATATTTAAAGCAACTAATTATTGTGTCAATGAAGTGGAACACTTGGTTTCCAGCATGCAGGGCTCTTAGTTGTTCCAAGATTTTCTAAAACTAGTTTTCAGGCTCCTCTCTTCTGAAATCAACTCCCTGTTTCAGTACCAAACATCAGCTCTCTCTTTGCCTCTAAACCAAACTAAAAACTTATTTATATGACAGAGTTTATCTAAATTATTCATTATTCATTTCCACAGTCACAGTCACTGTTTTATTGAATATCCTGCATTGTTTGATTAAATGTTTTAATTATGCATTCTTATGCATTAATTTTATATATTTGCTTTTATTATATTTTTATTACCTTGAATTTTATTGCTTGTATTGGTTTTATATTGTCTAAGAATGTAGAAACTACAAATAAAAACTTTGTAATCACTTTAAGTTACTTCTGCATTTGAAGCATTCTATATAAAAAAAGTTGAGCTAAAAGATTTACTGTGTTGCTTAAAAGTGCTGATTGTTGTCTGCATTTTCCACATTTGTTTAAGCATGTCATCAGTTTCAGTCGTCTTTTTTTTTCCATTTATGTTCTGGGTGAAAAGCAGAAGAGGAAGTTAAAATGTCCACTAGACCTTTTGTCAGTCACAGCTCAAGTTCTCTGTATTTGCCTCTACCGCTCTTTCAGACACACTACACAGTGCCAGACATCGAAAGGGATCTGGAATCTCTCAGCGCCACCATCGAGTGTGAACAGCCACAGCCTGACCTTTACAAGTAAGGCAATCAACATGTGGGTGCAACAGGTTTGCACCACAAGCACATGTTGCATGTTTGTTGGACTGACACAATTTCAGTGGAGAATCTTGTCATGGGTCGTGTTGGCGATTTGCATCATGTGTAATAATATGGATTTTTGAGTCAGTGGTGGGGCTGCACGATATTAGGAAAACCTGCGATGATAACAGTGCTTAATATTGCAATGATGACATGACTTGTGATAAATGAACAAATACTAAAGTATATAGTGTTGATGTAGTTCTGCTCTGGGTTCAGAGCAAAACAAACCCCAACAACTAATGCATTTCAATTCCAACATGACAGTTTTATAAGAAAGTCAACTATACTGTACACAGCTGCTGTATAAGCAGTGAAATGACAAACTGCATGCAATACGGTTTTGTTAATGACTTTACAACATTGGCCACACAAAATATTTTCTGATGCTCTAAATACTGAAAAAGGTTCCTTACTATCAGGTTTGTTAAAAAGAAATTAGAAAAAAAAATCTCCAAATAAGAGGTTCTGTTTTTTTTAACCACAAGTTCTTTGTTGCAAGTTTCTTCCCTTATCTTGCTCTCAGTCATTGCGACTCTCACAAAGCTCACTCGGTTGTTTGTTATCCACTCGCGTCTTCATAGGGGGCGAACATCTAATGTAAAGAGGTCCATCCGATTGGCAAAATATGTGAGGAGCTCAGTTTGATTGATCTAACACGTAGTTTCCGTGTGATTGACAAAAAGCATAAATGCAACCATTTATTGCAGTTTTTGGTGAAATGCCTATTGCACAGGCGGTTATGGCAATGACGATAAATTTTTGATATATTGCTCAACCCTAGTTAGTGGGTTATTTTTAGTTTTGTATTGTTTTTGAACTCAGCAGATCATGATTTCTTAAATTCAAATCTGCTCTCGTGCAAGACTGAATAGTAAACAAATAATTTGTAAAACTGATATTACATGAGGCTGTATTTTTAAAGTGTGTGTGTGTGTGTGTTTATGTTCCAGGTTTAATGGTCGTATGTACATTTACAAAAACGATCAGGAGTCCACAGTGAGGTGAGAGCTCTCATGCGCAGCCATCCCAGCCCACTTTAAATGAGAGCAACATCAAAACACAGTTACTTAAGCGCTCATTTGTTTCCTTTTGCATCTCCARCAAATCACTAAACTATTGATCTTTCATTGCAGACAAGCATAAAAAAATCAGGCTGGCAAAGATTTAGCCTTTGCTTCCAAAGCACTCCCACTGGCATTTATCATTGACTACTTTGTAATGACAGTATAAACAAATGACCAGTGTCCTTCTCAAGAACACAAGGGGACGTAAGGCTGGACTGTATCCACACTGTCACTGTATATGTTAGAGTAGATGCCAGACTGCCTGCCAGGTTCCCATTTAGAGAGTAGAGGGGTGTGTGGATTGTACAACTCCTGTATAACTACACATATTTTGATCTATTGATGTGATTGTGCAGGTCTTTAGGCCCAGAAAACCTGCTGCTGAAAGGAGCAACTTTAAAGAACACTCAGACGATATGTGGTGAGTCAAAGGATAATGCCATAATTTACTGAAAATGGTTTACTGTGAAAAAAAAAAGCTGATACTGTGTTTTGTTACGTTTGTACCTGAAGGTGTTGCAGTTTACACTGGCATGGAAACAAAAATGGCTCTCAACTATCAGGGCAAATCTCAAAAGCGATCTGTTGTAGAGAAGTACGTTTCACACAAAAGTTACAGGCAAGTTAAAAAGTATGTGTTGTAGTTTTTGTAGTCCTTACTTTGACTCCTTTTATTTTCAGGTCTATCAATGCCTTTCTTCTAGTTTACCTTTGTATACTGGTGAGCAAGGCGCTTGTGTGCACAACACTTAAATATGTTTGGCAGAACAAACCTGGGCAGGATGAGCCGTGGTACAACGAGAAAACCCAGAAGGAGAAAGAGACAAATCTGGTAAGCTTCTATTTAGGTTMAAATATTGTAATAATGCATGTCTAAAGCAAGACTAGAATAAATGCCACCTAGTGAAAAGTAGCACAAAGCATTTCAGTATACTGTCATCTTATGTATTAATTTCCGTTAAGGATCCAAAAATCTGAAGAGACCCGATTTATATAATTTTAGCTCTGTAGACTAAAACATTACAAAATAAACAGTGGAACTTAATAATTTATTGGAGTACAAATTCCCTTGGATCAAATAAAACAAAACAAATTAGTTTAAATTCAGATATTTATTTCTTGGTACTTTAAGAATATTTAGCTGTTAATACTGTTTTCATTTACGGTTTTCTTGGACTTTATCTTTGTTTGGAGCAAATGCAGCAGGATGTGGAGTTTGGCAGATTTGGCATCTCTCCAAACAGAAATGATCTGAGTTCTGGCCCGTAATAGAATAATATCAGTTATCTAGCATCAACGGAAGCCATGGAGCACAGAGCCTGCTCTATTAGATCATCTTCATGAGCCGGTCCAAGCTTCTCTTCTCTTCTTGTCTGTCGTTCATGTAGATCTGGTCCTAACCGAAGAAAACATGTTTATAGTTGGCCCAGCTTTTTAAAATTCTGAATTTCTACATGATTTGAGCCATTTTTGTGAACTATTTGTATTGTAAAGTTTTCTCTTTATGGGATAGTTTACAGCTTTTAATACATTGGTTTTGATTTTGCAGACTATGTT
The DNA here is from genome assembly GCF_001266775.1 of Austrofundulus limnaeus. Taxonomy (NCBI): domain Eukaryota; kingdom Metazoa; phylum Chordata; class Actinopteri; order Cyprinodontiformes; family Rivulidae; genus Austrofundulus; species Austrofundulus limnaeus. The sequence continues at coordinate 2,989,435 of NW_013952403.1, read as the reverse complement.
TGTCTGTTTTCAGTATTTGAGCACCCTCAGACTGGAGCTTAAAACCTTTGAAATATTTGGCAGCTTTTCTTTAACYGTTTTCTTTTTCTCCCCCTTTTCTTTTCTCAACAGTACTTAAAAATGTTCACAGACTTCCTGTCCTTCATGGTCCTCTTCAACTTCATCATTCCAGTGTCCATGTATGTCACAGTTGAGATGCAGAAGTTTTTAGGATCCTTTTTCATCACGTGGGACAAAGATTTTTTTGACCCTGAAATTAAGGAGGGCGCACTGGTCAACACGTCGGACCTGAACGAAGAGTTGGGACAGGTCAGGACTTAGAAAGTTTAAAAACAGAAACTAACTTTTATGAAGTGAGTTAAATGCTACTGCTGTTTGCCCTTAATTTATGTTGAGTTATTGTTCTGTTGTACTGCTAGCTTATGYAATGCCACTTTAGAATTGTTACACTTAGTTTAGCAGGTGATYACTTTTAAGTTTATGCCCCATTAAACTGATAAAAGCGAAGTAATTTTCTTGGAATGAATTACCTATTAGTGTTGTTAGAACCTTTTACATGGGAATCAGGATTTTTATGATCTGAGAAAACACTGTGCGTTTTTTTTTCTTGTTTCCCCAATTAAATTTCCTGCAGGTGGAGTATGTCTTCACAGACAAGACCGGCACACTCACCCAGAATAACATGGAGTTCATCGAGTGCTGTATCGACGGCTTCCAATACAAACATCGGGGCGCCTGCTCCGAGTTGGATGGGTTTTGTGTCACAGATGGACCAGTGARCAAACTGCAGCAGAAAGCTGGCAGGGTGGGTGTTGTGTTGTCCCACCATCTGTTGTGAAGTCACACAAGCGTTAACATATGGCCATTACATAGCTCATTGCTTGGAAAGACCCATCATATGTGACCCATGTGTAGTCTCCTGGACATGGTAACATATGCAGTTAACAGAAACACCACATATGACTTTGCAGTTACACTCCAGTACTCGTGAAACCTGTTAACCTCGAACACTATTTAATGTTTTAAGCCATGTTTGCGTTTTTCAGGAGAGGGAGGAGCTGTTTCTGCGAGCCCTGTGTCTCTGCCACACTGTCCAGGTGAAGGAGTCTACAGAGCAGGCTGAAATCCTACGGGAAGATCAAACAGATCAGGTGGATGGTTTGAGCTTAGATGAAGAGGCGCTCCAATCACCACAAGAAGAGAGGGGCTTCATAGCTTCTTCGCCTGATGAGATCGCACTGGTCAAGGGTGCCATGAGGTAAGATAAGCTGGTAATCTCATAAAATGAAATATTATTATAATAGCACACATTTTGAAGTCCTATTTTGTGGGTTAATCATTCTTTTTTTAAAACATTTTACTAAGCATAAGAATTTGTAAATTGCACATTTTCAGTGATTTGTCTCCATCTGTAGGTATGGCTTCACATTTCTGGGTCTTGAAAGCAAAACCATGAAAATTCTAAACAGAAATAAAGATGTTGAAACGTAAGTCTGCAAACAAAACAACCGAAACATTTTGATTGTGACCATAATTTTGTTAGTTAAATTAGCATTTATTTATTTTTATTATTTGATCATTTTATTTCTCCYAAAGGTACGAACTGCTTCATGTGTTGAACTTTGACCCAGTGAGGAGGCGAATGAGTGTGATCGTCAGATCCAAATCAGGTGAGCTTGATTCAAGGGTCTAGTTTATTGCACTTTTTACTTGTTCTTTGCTTTTACGAGGCTGTTTTCTTCATCATTGTGTCTTTTTATGTCCAGGTGAAGCGTGGCTTTTCTGTAAGGGTGCAGACTCTTCCATCTTTCCTCGAGTCAAACAGGAGGAGGTGGAAAGGATCAGAATGCATGTAGAACGCAACGCAACAGTGGGTGCAATTAATCTGACATTCTCACTATCCAATCAGCTCTGCAGGATAATTTAGTATTTTCTTGTTAAAACTGTTCTTATTTCCATGTTCAGGAGGGTTATAGGACCCTGTGTGTGGCCTACAAACAACTTAGTGCAGATGAGTATGCCGAGGCAGACGCAGCGTTGGGAGAAGCTAAATTGGCTCTGCAGGACAGAGAGGAGAAGCTTATGGCCATTTACAACCAAGTGGAGACAGGAATGAGTCTAATAGGAGCTACTGCMGTGGAAGATCGGTGGGTGCTGAATCAACATGCTGAAATTATACTACTTAACCGTGTTAAGCATCAGATTTTAATGTATTTAATGATTTTATATACATTGTAAATTAAAAGTTGTCAGATCTTTGCAGATGCCCACAATGTAAATAGAAGTTTGAATTACTGAAGTGGTTTCCTGAAGTGTCCAAATGCTTTTTGGTTGTGTTGCAATTTAAAATTCCTTCTGCTGTTTTTCTTTAGTTTTTTCAGATGTTCTATGCTTAGAGTTCTTTGAAATATTTATTTTGTCTTATTTTGAGTAGCTTGATACCAAGCAAACTCTCTTTTCAGAGCTTTTTTAAGCATAAGTTCACACTGCCACCTAGTGGTTGTATTTATTTATTCGTGATTCCAGTTACGCTTTACACCTATTGGGGTGTGATCCTTTTCACTTCTTGTTTATTATTATTATTATATTAAAGCCTTCAAGAGGAAGCAGCGGAGACCATGGAAGCTCTGCAGGGAGCAGGTATGAAGGTTTGGGTCCTAACAGGGGACAAGATGGAGACGGCAAAGTCCACCTGCTACGCTTGTGGATTGTTCCAGAGGAGAACAGAGCTGCTGGAGCTAACTGTGCGCACGCTAGAGGATCGAGGGAGGAAACGTGAAGACCGCCTGCATGAGCTTTTATCAGAGTATCATAAGAAAGCTGTTATAGATGTGCCACCAGTGAAGGCAGGTGGCAGCAGGTCAGTAGTTACCTGTGTGCTAAGATCATTTCTTTTAGTGAATTTTAAAGTTTTGCTCCTAGTTAGGCCAATCTGAATCTCTGTGTGCCTTAAGCTCTGAGTCTTTTTCTTCTTCTGGGTTTTAGGGGTCGTTTTGTGGCCAGCCAGGACTTTGGGTTTATCATCGATGGACCTTCTTTATCCATAGTGCTCAGCTCATCCTCTGATTCCAACACAGTTTGCTACAAAAGTCTGTTCCTGAGCATTTGTCAGAACTGCACAGCTGTGCTCTGCTGCCGCATGGCTCCGCTGCAAAAGGCACAGGTCCGAATCAGTTTAAATGTGTTTCTTTGTTGTTAAAACATTCACCTTTACAGTGAACACCTGGTTACATGTGTTTTTTACTCCCCATTTAGATTGTTAAAATGGTGAAAACTTGTAAAGGCAACCCAATCACACTTTCCATTGGAGACGGAGCTAATGATGTCAGTATGATTTTGGAAGCTCATGTTGGCATTGGTAAGAATGAACTTGTTGCTTCAAATACAGATAATTGTAACCTTCTGTTTGAAGGTATTGTGACTTATTTTTTAAATTGTTCTTATGTTTCAGGCATCAAAGGTAAGGAGGGTCGACAGGCAGTGAGAAACAGTGATTATGCTATCCCCAAACTCAAGCATCTCAAGAAACTTTTGTTGGCTCATGGGCATCTTTACTATGTTCGCATCGCACATCTGGTGCAATATTTTTTTTACAAGGTAAGAGCAAAACATGCTTACTTTTTCATGGCTTTGAATTTGTTAGATTGTCAGCAGAACTAAGTTTCTAATCAAGGATTACATTTCTTTATTTTATATTAATACTGGTCATATTTAATATTTTTTCTGCATTTTCCCACAGAATCTTTGCTTCATCCTACCCCAGTTTTTGTACCAGTTCTTCTGTGGCTACTCCCAACAGGTGAGTATGTCCTAAATCACAATAGTGTTTRGAAATGTTCCGAGCATTCAAAGAAGTAGTGTGCCTTTAGTACATAGCCCATAATCCTCCAGAATACCACCATGTTTCCCTTCAAATTGCCCTTCCCTCACTGGTCCTGGGATGTTTGAGCTCTGCTRAAATGAGACATACCTGTCAGGTTCTGCCACCATAATTTGATGCACATGAATATGATATCTTGGTTGCATATGCATGTTTTAAATCTGATAATAAGAGAACGACTGAGCAATAAATAACAAAAGTAGGCATTATTTTTTGCACAATAGATACAGTTTTATGCATACAATCTATTTTTACGTTACCGTTATGAATTTCAGATCMCATTTTGAAATCTTCTCTGTCACCTGACATCTTTCATACGTTCATAAAAGATGTGAACAATGTTTTGTGTGTTGACGTTTTGCTGGTGTGCGTGAGTTTATTCCTCTCATGATAATAATCCCTGGTTGCCCCATCCCWCCTCCTTCCTCCCCATCCCGTGCCTTCAATTCCTCCTCCTGCTGCCCTCCCTCTCAGCCCCTGTACGATGCAGCCTATCTGACGATGTACAACATCTGCTTCACCTCTATGCCCATCCTGGCTTACAGCCTCCTCGAGCAGCACATTTGCATCGAGTTTCTCCTTAAAAACGCCGCTCTGTACAGGTAATTTATTTGATTTCCACCGTCTGAAGCTTTTAAATGTTCTCAACGTGTTTGCTGTAATAGACGTTAGATGTTACCTTTTTGTTTTAAAATTAGAAATTTTGTTTATAAGGACTCAATTTGCTGAATATTGTCTAAGGTTTTAGGATAGAATAACTAGTAAAATGTTTGCAAAGTGCACCAAAAAGCTTCCATAGTTGCTAAATGTATTAATATTGCTAAAAGGAAATTTTCATCCTGACAATAATCCACAGTTTAAACTGGAAAAGCCTAAGAATTCGCACCTTAAATGCAACATTTAAGAGTTTTTGCTGAAATGTTACTCTTTTGATTAAAAACATTATCAAGAATTAAACATAAAATACTTTTGAATTACCYTTTTTTTTAGTGAGGTTGCAAAAAATGCCATGTTACGGTGGGACCTTTTCCTCTACTGGACCCTGCTCGGAGTCTTCCATGGCTTAGTGTTCTTCTTTGGGGTTCGATTTCTGTTCAGTAACCCAGCCTTGCAGGACAATGGCCAGGTTTGATTTTACTCATCTTTATGAATGGATGGAAGATGTCATATGTCCACACATGGCCTCTTACGTTGTCTAATTTTTATTTAATTTTTTTTTGAATCCAGGTTTTTGGGAACTGGTCGTATGGAACAATTGTATTTACTGTTCTAGTCTTCACTGTAACTCTAAAAGTGAGTCGTGTACAAAGCTGTAGTTTTCACACAAACAGAAGACTTTTATGTCAACAACCCAAAAACACAAAGCTTGAACCGCTTTGCTCCACTTGTTGCAGCTGGCTCTGGACACACGACACTGGACGTGGATCAACCACTTTGTGATCTGGGGTTCTTTGGCCTTCTACGTGTTTTTCAGCTTCTTCTGGGGAGGAATAATATGGTTAGAAAATACATTAGGTTGAAATATCCAAAATATTTGTTGTAGTTGACCATCTTTTAAAGTGTTTMCTAAGGTGTCACTTCTTCTGCAGGCCTTTCCTGAAGCACCAGCGTTTGTACTTTGTCTTTGCCAACATGCTGAGCTCAGTATCAGCATGGCTCGTTATCATCCTGCTCATACTGCTCAGCCTACTGCCAGAGATCCTGTTCGTGGTGCTCCGCAAGCCCCGGGGACCCTACGCTCGAAAGGTACATCAGAAACGCATAAACACAAATAATAACACACTGGTCTTTATGACTAATATGTAATCCATACATGATCCTTCCATGCTGTAAAAGTAACCATCTATTTCCACAGCACTCTGTTGTTGCTGGTTGAAGTTGAGTCATTTTGACTGGACAGATTTATGGATCTCTACAGACTTGTGTTGATCGTAAAATGACATCATTTAATATCATTTAATTAATCACCTGGGCCCAAAATTGTATTTTATTATATTAACAATTAAAGATCAAATATATTTTTACATTTAAAAAAGTAAAGAGAGGAAAAAAGGTAGAGCTGTAATCAGAATATCTTTTTGTTTAGCATGAGATAATAGAGTTCTTAAACAGAGTCAGAATTGATGTTTTATGTGTTTTTATTGTCTTTTAGAAAATGTCCTTGAACAAAGAAATCACACAGAAGCTTAATTGTAATTTTGTAACTTTCATTTGTTCCCAGTAGTTTTGAGTTGTWGCTGAATGTGTTTGTGTATATTCAGCTGTGTGTTTACGGATTTTAATTGTGTTAAGTGAAAAGCAAGGTAGCAGATTTTTACCACACAGGACWGCAGCTGAAAACATCAAGTACAAAAATCTTTGTCCTTTTCTATTATTTGTGTTTGGCGGAAATCATCAAGCTCAAAACTTGCTGATTAAATGTTATTTTATAAAATGATGTTTCATCTGAGTAGTTTACTGTGATTTTCAAGTACTTGCTTCTTTTGTTAAAAAATCTAAATATGTTTTGATCTTTTCTAACTTGTTTTCCTGACTTCCAGTGTTACACCTTGACACATTCTTATCTCTTTCACCCTCTCGTTTTTTTCCCTCCTCCTTTTTGAYTGTCCTCCCTAAAGATGAAGCATCGCCTTCCGTCCTCGGGGACATCTACTATCTTCATGTTGTCACAGACCACTAGCACTCACAGCTTCTCGTGGAGTGACTGAGGTCTCCTTTTCTCTCTCGTTGATTTCACGTTCRACTCACTTCCTGAGGAAATTCTGTTTGCTTGGAAACTTGCTTGTTTCCTACTCGTTGTGTCCTTCCTCTCCCACTCTCATCCTCCTTCCTCACTCTGCAAATTAATTAGGGCTGGAGTTCTGAGTTCAGYGCTCAGAAGTCTACAGTTTTAACCCTTGACACTGTGATTTGTTTTATTGAAATGGGAGGAATGGCACGTGCCAAGCTCTGCCTGCAGTGTGGATGAAGACAGGGTGTCTGTGCTGAGAGTGCAGTCTGTCCTCTTGTCCTTGTCTAGTCCATGTCTCCCTCCAGCTGCCTGTGTTGCTCCAATGCCTGCTGCCTCCGCATGTCCAGTCAGGCGACTGCAGCACATCAAAGCATCCAACTTAACAGCATGAGGCTCAAGTCCACAACCTCATCCTGGAACCCGCCTCTGCAGGCTTCTGCGTTTGTTTCTGTTTGTGTGTTTTATCTGGAGACATCTTTGGTTAAAAACAAAACAAAACAAAACAGATCCATCTCTGTGGACCAGTTATTTAAAAGTGTTATTTCTTTAAAAAAGGTTCCCAGAACCTATTTTTCATTTTCCACCAGTCCACTGTTACAGTGCTTCTGTGTGTTTATGTTTGTCTCTGTGTCTGTGAGCAAGAGCCAGCACTGTACTGGAGAAGAAGTGTGTTTATGGGTGTAGTGAAGTCAATGGTGTCTTTTGCCTCACCTTTCTAGAAGAAGATGGTTCAGTCCAGTGCAGGGGGCCTTCAGCCTCCCCAGTCTCCAGTCAGGCCCCTGCTCATGAGAACCTTTTCAGACGAGTCCAATACTGTGATTTAAACAGGTACTACCGTACTTTCAGGCCAATCAGTGACTCGCCTCCCCCTCAGTAAACCTGTCCACCAAATCTTGTTGCTAACCCTGAGTTTTAACATGAAAATCAAAGGCACATTGGCCTTAACAGCATTTTCAAAGAGGCAAAATGTGTTGAAGTTGATATAGGCTGAAGAGATGTGCTTTTTCCATGTTCCTCATTTTGTATCAACACATTGAAATGAAAAGGTCCAATGTTGCATTTATTTAACACATGAATGCATCCCAAGGCCTGAAGATTTTCTTTAAACACGTGCCTTTCAGCTTCCCTTTGCCTGCCAGGCTTATATCACCTTTTGCATGAGCTTCTGACACCTTTTGTTGTTGTTTTTATTTTGGGTCAGTTGTTTTCTAGTTGTGGCTGAGTGTGAAGTGCTAACGTGTGGCGGTGTCAGAGGTGGTCCGAGATTACTGCTTCTCCATTTTCTGACATTTTGCCGTTTGTGATGTTGTGGTTAGATTATCTGTTTATTTCATTTTAATATTTTCCAAGTGTGTTTCAGTTGTCTGCTTTCTTTCATGGCAAATAATGGATGTAAGTTGGAGTGCTGTGCTCGAGCTTTGTGCATGATCTGATGCTGATGTAGTCTCTGCTTGAATGCTGCTGTGTTACAGGGGGCAGAGAAGAAAATTTGAAACAGAAAATAAATAAATAAATTTAAAAAATTGACCTAAGTAATGAAAAATCTAAATATTAAATCATTCTCACACCATGTGTTGCAAGGACACATGAAATGTAAATGAAGCACATACTGTATTAATGTTGTCAGGTTTTTATCTGCCCCCTGGAGGAATGCTACAGAGACTGGTCTCACCTTACCCTCACTCCTCACCAGTGTCACTGGACGTCTAATTGTAACGTCTAAGAGCTTTTTGCAGCACTTTTCACTTTTAACCTGGATTTTCATTTTTCCTTTAGCTGTCAGAGGATGAACTCCTACAAGCACCCAGGTAAACCTCGAAGATAAAACCCTGACTCTGTGTTTCAAGTCTGTCTGCTGGCCGTCGACAAATCAGTTGGCCTGATTTTAAAAAATGGGATAATTTCCTTTTACTAACGGATTGTGGAGGGGAACCTGTCATTGTGGCTTTTATATGTAGTGTTATGTGGCTAATCACTGCTGTTGCTCTGATAATTTAAGATGATTTCAGGACGTCCTTTTCCTCCTCCTTTCCAATTCTGTAACGACATAAATTAAAGTCTTTGCACTTGTGTTGTTTCCAGATTGCAGCCGTCACACCCCTTTCCTATAAGCACCTGAAGGAGCTCCAGTGAAAGGCTGCCAGGACTCGCCGCTGGACTTTGCCTCATTCAGGTTTTTGTTTGGGTTTAAGGAGGTGACGAAGAGGGAGGAGATCTGAATATGGAGACCTTGAGAAGATGAAGAAACTTTTTTTTCAAACTGTTACTTTTCCATCTTTTTCTGCCCAACGCATGTCTGCAGAACAGTGCCCTGCGTTATTTTAGAAAATATCAACCCGTGATGGACATGAGTTTTTTTCCTTTCACTTCTTCTTATTTCTTTTTATTAGCTTACAAATACGCATACATGGCTGCCTTGTCCCTGGCTCTTTCCAAATACTTTGTTTCAACAAGCAGTTGTAAATCCACTCAAAGAATGGTACATCTGCATGACAAAAAGACTCAGAACACCTCACCTGTTTTCAGTCACTTATTTTTTCTGCAAACCTTTTTTATATTTAAATATTTTTTTCTTTTAAATCTTTTTTTAATCTACAAATCTGAACCATTCCAGATGAATTATGTTACTGAATGCAATTTCAGTCCAGCTGAAAGCTACACACAGACTGTTAATAGTTTGCTGGTGTTTATGGGATTCTATCTTTTTGTTGATAAAACTGATATCTGTATTGAAGATAAGAGTTTATTAGAGGCCGTGTTACCACTGAATCCAAAAAGCGTGTTTGTGCGTAAGACTGAGTGATTAAAGACCTCAATATTTAACTTTTGGCAATAAAATTCCGATTGTAATTAATTCTTTCAACCTCAGAGATAATTTAAGACATAGGAAAATTAATATATGTGCGCAGTAATGTTTATAGCTTATATTAGCGTCTGCTCAAAGCCAAAAAGATGAATGCAGTGCAATCAGATTGTGTCCACACAAATGTGACCTTAAAATGAAAGGCCTGTGTGTATGTGTGTGTTACATAGATGTGTTTGGATGAGAATAGTCACAAACGTCTGTGTGTAAAGAAAACCAAATGTACTTGAACTTTGTTGATTCGGGTCAGTTAGACATTTTCTGCACTATTAGGGTAACTGGTTCCTTTGTTACAGTTATGATCACTAAGGCACAGTATATATGCCTGAACACACACACCTAATAGCTAGACAGGACGTGGATACACAACCAGTTACCCATATGCATCATACACATCAATGCACACAAAAAGTCTAAAGAAAGATGTTTAGATTCACTGTCAATTATGTGTCTTCTTAGACCAAATCAGTGTAAAATAACTCCAAATTTACAGAATCAGTAACGTAAAAAGCCACTGTGAGATTCTGCTTCCCTGTTTCTGGTCTAAACAGCTGTTCCAGCAGGTTGATCACATTGTTGTTCACTTTTCTGTTCTTCAACGTTTTTTTACGTGTAGTGCTTTAAACATTCCATTTAAACCTGATTTCGGACACTTTGATACTTTTTTGTAACGTTATTTTCTTCCACACATCAGCTCGCCATATTTATTGTTAAGTGTATTTTACTCACAAGTGTTTATATTT
>NW_013952403.1:2978110-2979164 GCF_001266775.1 Austrofundulus limnaeus | reverse complement strand
ATATATAAATACACAAAAGAGTTCAGCTTTGTGCCAGTTTAGTTTTTATGTTGTGTTCGGAGAAGGTACCAAATCCATTCAGTAGTCTTTGTTGTGTTTATGAAGACAGGCAGCCCCTTCCAACTTTCTTCTAAAATATTAACCTCAAATCTAATTTCATTCCTTTAATTCAGTGATTGAAACTCATAATTAGTAACTGCTTATGTTTTACATCTCGTTTACAGTCTATAGTGTGGAGATTTATTTATTTAATTTACTGCTTCACTTGTAATTTACCACTAGCAATTTCTGCTGACTATAGCCTGACAAAAATGATACACATAAAGTAAATGTTTAAAATGGCAAATTTAATTGTGAAAATTGAAATTAAAAATTGGATTTAATGTTACTCTCAGCTAAAATTGTCACATTTTTGCTGCTTAATCTTCAGAAGTGGTGAAGTAGTTCTGACTTGGCCACACAGATGTTCTGGAGGTGCTGAAGGGTCGAACAGGCTGGGGCTGCCTGCTTTGTTAACGAGTAAAAGAACCTTTAAATCTCATCAGATATACTATTTTCAGAGCTTAAAAATATGTTTAAAACTAACGTTTTGCCTGTCTAAATGATATAATTAAAGGAATGGATTGTATTTTTAATGCAACTTTTTACCTGACACTTTTGTAAAATAAAGAATATATATACATATGTCATATATATTATAAATCTGACACCAACCTCTGAGAGGCTGTGTGGTTGTCTGTCTGTGAAGGATGGAGTTGGACACTTTCAGGCACCTCAGGCAGGGCAAACTTGCCACCTCCAGCCTTTCTCCAGCGTCCAGCTTCATCACTCCAAACCTCCAAGCTGAATGTATCTCTTTCGAAACTAGAATATTCAAAAACCTGAAGCTTTTCTGAAATAAAGCAGAATGTTTTAAAGATAAATTGCTTTGTGATTTGTTACAGCGGCAGTCGTGTCAGCAGTTTCTGTCTGGATGTAAAGATCTGTGATTGTGTGTGTGTGTGTGTGTGTGTGTGTGTGTGTGTGTGTGTGTGTGTGTGTGTGTGTGTGTGTG
>NW_013952403.1:2969490-2978055 GCF_001266775.1 Austrofundulus limnaeus | reverse complement strand
GTGTGTGTGTGTGTGTGTGTGTGTGTGTGTGTGTGTGTGTGTTTGCATTCACACTAAGCAAATGCCGTGCAGTAATGAGATGGCTGAGAGGCTAAGCTGGATCAGCTGAGTGGCTGCGTATCAGGACGGCGTGCCGCTGCTCCGGCGTCGCTCCATGTGTGGCCTCAAATCAAGAAAACCTCAAACACTGTGAGTTTGTGCATGACACACACACACACACACACACACACACACTGCATCTCCAGTCTCATCTGTGTAGAGTTATTGAGCACTGATCCATTCTGAGCTGCTGTAGGCTGTACAGTGGGAGTTCGGCTGAGAAAGGCCCTCTGTAACGGTATGTACACAATGACACCCTTTCATATTTGTTCTGCGGTTTGAATTTTGATTTTTGTGTATTAAAGGCCGTGTTTCACATGGGCCTAACTTGTTGGCAGAGGGAGAGGTAGATTTCTTTTGCCCCCCTTTTTTTAACAAAGGATCTTTTCTCCTTTGTGTGCATCTGTGTTGTAGTAAAGCTGGAGAAGAAGAGGTGACCATGGCAGCCGGACAGTCCAGCCTACATCCAGAGAGCGCAAAACCGCTAAAGGAGCAGAAAAGTAGGGAGGGAGTTGGCAGCATGTCAGGAGGCGACTCTTGAGCTTTGCTCGGTGCAGAGCTGACGCACTAATTCTCACAGAGGGGAGGGGAGAGAGACAGCCGTGGCCAGATGGAGCTCTGTTTGTTTTGAAGTAGCTAAACTGCCGCTGAGAGCAGCACACGCTGTCGGCACTGGGAGGACGAAGCAGACCTCACAGCTTGTCAGGGCAGCGATGGGTCAACGAGCTGCTGGTTTCTCCCAATGAGGAGCGGTCCGGTGCTGCACTGTGGCTGTGAGGCTCGGCGTGGAGACTCTATGCAGCTCAAGGTCAAAAGGAGCAGCACTAACCTCAGGGAACTGTCCCATCTGGATCCAGGAGCCTGCAGAGGCACGTGGACAGAGGTTTTTCCTGTTGTAGCATCTCTAAGTCTGTATGAGCTCACACTACTGAGGGCTGTRTAGGACTTTAAGGAAGATGTAAGGCTCGGACCTGCCTAAATACCTCTCACAAGAATCGGTTGTCCCAGCCTGATTCTGTGTCCAAAGCGAAGGGAATGGGCCCAGCCTCACTGCAGGAGGAGAGGGAGCCGGCCAAACAGTCCAAGGAGGAGATGGAGAGTTACCGCTGCCTTCTGCAGGCTGGCTCCCAGCTGGAGAGCACTCTGCAGCGTAAGTAACGTGATGCCGACAGACCCCTTTACAGTTCTCATCTGCAGTACTGACCTTTTTATGAGTACTGAAATTATTTCTCATTCTGTATCTTCACTGCTCTTCTCAACACACTGACATTTACTGCGATCGGGTTCAATTTCGTGTAATCTACTGTGACCATTTGTAACTTCTGGGAGCTGTTACAGAAGGTAACTGGAGAACTGCACCTCGGGTTAGTCGGTATTATTGATGTACCAGTTCCTGTTCCTGCAGCTTTGCTACAGCAGTGGGCTATTGCAGGGATTATGTCAGCTATTTTAGGCCATCGCAGATGGATAGATTTTGATCCATTGGAATGATGTGCAGCCTTGTAGATCACTGGGACAGTCATGGATGTAGAAGACATCCTTCTGTTGCCAGATTGATCAAATTTGCTACAGAAAGTGGRTTTAATAAATACCACATTATGCTGCTTGGAGTGTTTCACATGTATCGAATCATGTAATGCATTTAGAGAGCAAAAGGGAAAATATATATTGTCATTTTATTCAACATATTAAATACTAAGGATGTTATTTATAAAGCCAAAAGAAACAGCTTCTCATAAGAATGTGATCACATAGGGATGATAATGAGCCTTGGTTTACATCTCCTACACATGGTACCATCCCTGGATTTTAGAAGTAACAAACAGCAGGAAAAGGACTGTTCAKAGTTGAAAAATTTTCAGCTTTGCTTTAATCTTCTTACAGAGGATCCAGTGGTAAACACATCCACACCAAATGAACTGCTGTAGTAACCGCAGAAGTATCATCCTGTTGTCGCAGCACTTTTTCAGTTTGTAACACTGTCCTCCACCTAATGCACATCCAAAAGGATCATTTTCAGACATTTCCTCTCTTGCTTCAATAAACCTGCTAGAATTATTTTATTCATGACTGCGWAGTACCAAAACCTGTTAGTGGACAACACCCAAAATAATGTTTTACCCCCCGTTTTTCTTGTAAAAAGGACAGGAGCAAATCACACTTTTATGGTTTCAACTTCATCTGATATGTTTAGGTTCCTTATTGTAGACTGAAACTTTACAGAGGTGTGTTTGCTCTTTTTATGTTAGTTTTATTTTAAGCATATGAAAGAGAAAATATTATGTAGAGAGATGACTTCATAGGTACAGTTTTGACCTGAGGCATAAGGAAGTTGCTTTCTAGTTAGAGGATTAAGGTGTTCTTTCCCCAGAACCTTTATAGCAGGACTATTCAAGTGGCGGCCCGTGGGCCACATCCGACCTGCGAGTGACCAAAGTACGGCCCGCCACTTGATTCATTCATCTCCTAAGCCCAAACCCCCGGTTTTCTAATTTGATTAATCTAAGTTCTTTTAGTTAAACATAGATATGTTTGGTATCTACAGAAACGTCAGAATCTTGTTTAGAAGCTAGTAAAAAACATTTCTACGCACACTCAAGACAGTTAAAATTACAAGCAGATGAAGATAAAACCATGAAAGTGAAATTAAAATTGGTTTAAAATTTCGGCAAGTCAGACATGTCAAAATAATATTTGTGTCAAATGTGTTCTTTTATTTTTTATGTTTAATTATGAATACTTTTACAGGGTTTTGTATGTTGTATTCATGATAAAACACAGCAAAATAAACTATTTCAAAAGTAACAGATCTTTGTAATACTTKGTTTGTTTACATAATGGCGGCTGTGGTAGAGTGGTTAGGGGAGTTGTCCTGGAACCAGAAGGTCGCTGGTTTGATCCCCCGCCCAGCCATCTCAATCGTTGTGTCCTTGTCAAGACACTTCACCTGCCTTGCCTACTGTGAGTGAGATAGTGAGATAGTGAAGTGAAGTGAGATAGTGGCAGTCTCACTTCTGTCAGTGTGCCCCAGGGCAGCTGTGGCTACAATGTAGCTTACCACCGTAAGTGTGTGAATGTGTGCATGTCTGTTAGTGTAAAGCGCTTTGAGGTCTGGAGGGACTTCAAAGCGTTATATAAGTTCAGTACCATTTACCATAATGACTTTAATTGCTTGATGATCGGCCCCTCAGCTGTTGACCGGCAGTAACTGTGGCCCCCCGGAGCAATTTAGTTGAATAGCCCTGCTTTATAGTGCCAAAGTAAAACACTGCACGCCCTCATTGTCTGCAAATATGCTGATCTATGAGTGAGTGAGTTTTTAAGTGCAGCGTATTAAACTCAAAATGTAAAAAAATTGGTGTTGGGTGGGTCATTTCTTTGTTGTAACAATGCTTCTCGCCAATAAATCTTATAGCGGGCACCTGATTGGCAGCACCTGACATTAACACCAACAAAATAGGACTTGTTGCAAAAAAAAAAAAAGAAGCATTGATACAGCTAAGAAATAATCTACCAAACATACATTTGCTAACTTTTTGTACTAATTTTATATAACAGAAAGCACAAGGTGAGTGAGGAACATTGTGAAGTGCTTTGCAAAACCTGGGTGGGGGTTAAAAGGGCATTGCATAAATGTGGCCCATGTTAATGTAAATCACTTATCGTTTACAAAACCTCCAGGAAGAACAACATATTCATTTGTGATGCAACAAACTAAATGGAATAGTTCAAATATTTCTTCAAGAACAGCTGAAAATAAGTTACCAAATACCCCCCAGGTGTTTGGTATTAAACATAGATTCTCGGAAGTAAAGATTTACAACCATCGGCTCTGCCTAACCAAAGACTTTCATTGCTTCTGTGTTGTGTTCATCGTTCAGGCATTTCTGATCTGCAGCCAGTCTAACTTTCATGTAGCCCAGTGGGGAAAAAAAAACAATTTTCTTCCACCCATATTTTTCAGAATCCTGCCACCCACCAGCTTAATTCTGCCAGTGTTTCATGCTTGATGTAAAAACCTCATGACCTGAAGGCAGCACGACATGTCAGTGTTTTATCCATGTGTTTCTTTGAGTAACAGAGGGTTTCTTGTCTTCAAAGTATCACACAAATCTGCTTCTTCTGTGGTACCGGTTATATCAACTATATTTTTAGGTTTGCACGGTTAAACAATAACTAAATCCAGTTTATGGAGTCAATATTATGGCTTTGATTTTTTTTCTCACAAACTCACTTAAATCCTGTATTAATTCTTTTGAATGTTCCTTCACTTTTGATCAAGATGTCAAATGATGTTTTTTTATTCATTCTAAATTCATTTTGTTTTAAAAAAACATTTTATTGTGGGTGAGTGCTTGTTAAAGGTGCTGCATGTGATTTAATCGCTGTGGACATGTATCTGTGTTTGGACAACAAAGATAAGCTCCCAGTCCTCAGCTTTGTAAGCACACTGAAGGGATCGGTGCGAGAGTCAAATCCATCGACTCTGGCAAACATTTCTCTCTCGCTCTCTGTAAGATCAGGAG
This sequence comes from Austrofundulus limnaeus, assembly GCF_001266775.1. Taxonomy (NCBI): domain Eukaryota; kingdom Metazoa; phylum Chordata; class Actinopteri; order Cyprinodontiformes; family Rivulidae; genus Austrofundulus; species Austrofundulus limnaeus. The sequence continues at coordinate 2,973,430 of NW_013952403.1, read as the reverse complement.
AGCAAACAGAGCGTATCTGACTTTCATCTGAACACACTGTCCTGCTTGTCACATGCAGAGGTCGTGATGCATGTTCAAAGAGTCCCTAGAAGAAATGGGTCTAATAAGTACATAGATGAGTCTTTGAGTCGAGCGTGGCACACTGCAAGGCGACCAGTTGTGATCTGGACTGGGAGTTTGTCTGGGTCAACGAGGATGCAGTGTTTCTACAAACTTTGCTGCTTTATTAAACCYACAGGGTTAGCCTTCCTTTTGATTAGATACACTTTTATGAACATGACATCAAATTTGAGTGCTGAGAAAACTGCTTACAAACTTTCTAATGCTTTCATTATTTTTTTCTTGCACATCTCTGCAACACGACCCTATAATTTATGCAGCATTTTACAATCTTCTCCCTCATGTGGGTAARCATCCCTACACCTTTCCAGCAGCTGATAAAGTACCTTAACATCATTTAACATCTCTGACCCCCCCGACTGTCTTCTGCAGTCAAGTTTTAATGGTTATAAAGCTATTCAAGTGTGACAGTAACTGTATATCCTGAGTCTGTGTACACAGTTAACTTATCTGCTGCTGCTGAGCCCTGACTTGGTCTCTCTATTACACATCAAATATTCAGCAAGTATCGGTGGAGCTTATTACTTGCTCCCTGACACGCAGCGCTAATGCATTCGGCTCATGGAAAACAACACCTCACTCGCTCTCCTTTTTTATATTTTTATCTCTCCGCATCAATTATTCACGAGCAACGGGTGAAATATTTGAAAATCACTTCCTCCTGATTTGCTGCTTTTCCAGCTGAACGCAGCGCGAGCTCATCATCACCTTCGTACTCTGCGTCGTGTGCTTGTTTTGGTGATGTTTTGTGAGATAAAACTATAAAGTTGAAAAGTCTGCCACCAGCTAAATCTCCACGATCCTGTTTATTCGGTCAGGAACAAGTTGGTGCAAGCTGAGACATGTTAACAGTGACAACACGATCCAGTGAGTGTGTCCTCTGCACAGCTGACTGAATGAGACTGCATCTGTTTTCCCATATGTGTACTGCACTTACTGCTCTTAGAGAGGCTGCATTTATCCTCCACTCAGACTGGAACATTACCCAGATTAATCACGCCATGCTGACCATCTTAATGCTTCTGATGCTCGACAGTGAAGAAGCAAGTTATTTTGTTCTAAAACGATGCCATCCTATATATTTTATTAAATGCATGTTTTATTTTTTGGTTCAGAACGGACCATGTAGCTCATGGAACAAATCATCTAATGAGAATAAAGCTTTAAAGTCTTAATGTGCATTTGTTTTCCTTGGTAACTTGAAGGAAATGAATTTGAGTATAATTATTGTATCACTGATTTGGGGGATTTGTTTGCACTCTTCTATGCAATGCTGCTTTGTTTTGTTGGGTATGTTTTAATTTTTTAGGACAGGCAGCCATGTTGATGTGTTTTTCTTTTTATTATTATTTTTTACTTAAGGCATACAAAAGTGCCTCAATGCAACACTGTCTGCAGTCTGTCCAGTTATCTTAACTTTGTGGTTTTTTCAATGAGTTCCTATTCTTTAGTTTCTTTGTTAAAACAATCGTTAAATAAAATTATTTTAAAGTTTTAGATCACGTATAATGACTTTGTTCATTTCTTTAAAAATGACAAAATAAATTTACATACAATAAAAGCAAATCACGAATAAAATGAAAGGCAGCAGAAAGAAGAAAAAATCTTACAGTATCTGTGCCTTTTTCTTCCCAAAATTAGTGTTTTTAAACAAAAGTAATCTACTAAATAATAATCTACATATAAAAGTATGATGCATGCACTCAAACTTAACTCAGTCATAATATATGTTTTTATTTCTAAAAAGATTTAAAATCCAACTTTACACCACTTGAGATCAGCCAGTGATAATAGTTGTTTCTTTTTGTAAAATCAGTGTTGTTTTGCAGAGGTGACTGTCCCTGTGAGCATGAAGGAGGTGGGAGGATACATAGAGAAGCAAGTGGCATATCTGTCGGGTAAGCCTTTTTTAACCATTTTATTAAAACTTATGCCTTCTGATAAACAAACATAGAGTATTGTTGATTTTTTTCCCCCACTAGGAGGGCGTGGGGAGGACTCTAGTGTCATCATCACCCTCCCAGAATGCTCGGCGTTCAGTGACATTCCAGAGGAAGCTTTAGCCAAAGTCTTTACGTACCTCACTCTCATCCCTCGGTGGGTTTTTCATCTTTTCCTCCAGCCTGACTCCATTTTTTTTCCCTGCCCTGCAGTGCAACAAAACCACAATCGGGTACAGCTGGTTTGCTTTCCACTGATCCTCAGCTCAGCGTTAGACGTCCTGCAGATGTCCTCCAAGTTAAAACCTCATTTTCTTCTAGATTAAGGACATTCTTAATTGCAGCTGTTTAAAAGCCTGTTATCAGCCCCCAGTGTGGGCAAGATCTATTTTATGTAGCTGTAGCAACACTTGGAAATATATAATCAGAGTTTTGGATTTATTTGTGTTTATCCCATCTAACAAAGCATCAGTCACTGCAGATGATTCTAAGAATGCGTATCCTGTTCACAGAACGAGGCAACCTGGAGTCAAATTTATCATCATTTTAGACCGAAGACTGGACACATGGGCCTCCATCAAAACTGCACTTACCAGAATAGCTGTAAGTTTCATATTTATTTTTCAGAATTTTAGTTTGACCAGAACTAATAATACTAGAGAACTTGAGGCACGCAATATGATTGCTTGTGGCTTATAATGTTGCTGTGTATCCTAAAGCAATAGTTCAGAAGAAATAAAGTTTAATTCTGACAACATTGACGAGCTAAAGGCTAGTCTGAGTGCGATCCCAGATGTGCACTGCTTTCATCTTACAGTCCGAGTCAGAATCTTTATTGTCATTGTTGTGGGCTATAACAATAAAATGATGATGAGCAACCTGCAAAGAAAGTGCAAAAGCAAGGTTGTACACAGCCACCAGGTTCTGTATTTGACAAATGTTTTATTTTTACAGAGGAAGAGTCGTTGTGACAGAATGTATGATGGCTACCATTCCCATCATTTCTCCATATAAAATACTGTAATTTTTGCTAAAAATCTGCCATGAAAGGCAGTGGCGCCTGCAGAATTTTTTTTTCAGGGGGGCCATGGGGGGGCCACTGAAAAACCAGGGGTGGCACACCAAAACTAATATGCATAACAGAAAATTTTATGATGTGTTTGTAAAACTGACAAATTGAAAACTATGGCAATATAAAGCTACGGATCTGCCAACAGATGTTCAATTTGTTTTTTCACAGACAATATCACTGATTTTATGACATCCAGAGACAAAAAACAAGAGTATTTATAATGTTGGGGGGATCCACTGGCAGGGGCTCTGGGGGTCCTCCCCCAGAAAGTTTTAAAGAAGTAAATGCCATTTCCTGCATTCTGTTGTATTTTAACAGGTTGTTAAACAGATTTTTACCTACATTGGAAAACACTTAATGTGAGATTCTATAGGTAAAATGAAATAAATTTATTGGTTAAGCAAGAGAAACAACAGTGGAAGACCTAATGTTTTATGGTAAATGTGGGGGTTTAAAGGAATTAAATTTTAAATTTGATGGGGACATTTCCCTTCAAAAATAATCAAAATACGTATTTTAAACACATTTACAAGGAACAAGCTTTTTAAAAATTAAAGGCACACCTCTTCTATGTATGTTAAAATTTTTATTTGCTTGTTGATGTTTACTTTTGTGAAGAAAAACTGTGATTATAAAACCCCAAAACCGGAAATAAAGACTAAAACAAGCACAATTACAAACTACATCTACTATAGTGTTTTCCCAAATTATTAAGTTATTTGCTTTTTATGTCATATAATAAAAATGATTTTGGTCTGTGAGAGAAAACTGAAGAACACAAAGTTGATAGCAACCTTCTTCCTTAGAG
>NW_013952403.1:2968096-2969445 GCF_001266775.1 Austrofundulus limnaeus | reverse complement strand
GTTGGACAGGTGTACCTAATAAAGTGGCCGGTGAGTGTATTTATACAATATATATTTATATAATTTTCTCTTCATTTGTTTGGGGGTCCCAGACTGAAAAACACTGAAGAAGACCCTTGCCAGAGGACGTTATTTGAAGAATTGCTGTCCGTGGTGCTGAAAACCAACAAGTTTAACGTCAAAATAAATTTCTCGGTCCACAAAACAACGTTGTTTGTCGACTTGGTTCACTTTTCACAATGGCGCATTGTTCAAGGAGACCTCTCACGTTCAGTCTGTCTCACTGCATATTGCTCCAAATGTATGAGTAAGCAGAAACCGCGTGATGACGCGGGAACCTCCGGAGAGGAGCGGGGCTGCAGTGAGCGCTGCCTGCCTGCCGCCCACCCTCCAACTGGAAGGAGGCGGCAGCGGCGCCGGTCGCTCGGACGCGGGGCTGCGGCGCTGTCGTCTTGGCACAGCTTTGCATTGATCAGGCGGGACTCAAACAGCGATGGCTTCTGACACCCTGAGCGATTGTTTTTACTGCCGAGGGATGCCAGATATCCGCAGGAGCCCGGTGAGCGTTGGACTTCTTTAAATGTACCGTTTGTGGAGGAAGATTTTTTTTTTTTTTTGAACGGGCAGGGTGAATGCTGCAGCGGCGCACACCGTGGCTGCACTGCGGCGCACTCTCCGCTTCTGCTTAGTCATGATGCTGTGTGTGTAAGTGCGCGTGCGTGTGTCCCAAAGGAAAAGCATAGTAACCGAAGTGGTTACTTTTTAATGTGTTTGTCTTGGAAACGGTGAAAGAGAGCCAAGAAAATGTGACGAACTGCATAGAGCATGCAATATCTGCTGTTAGATTGTGTCCAATCCTGTAGATAAAACTGTATTACTTTAGGAAGGATAGACTGGCATTAAGTTCTGAACTATTGCTTTAAGGTTTATTTATATTAATGCCAGTTTTGCTTTAACACTTTGGCTTTTCTGTCAAAGTTGAACTGATTTATTGAATACAGTTAATTATGTCATATAGTTGTGATATATAGAGGTCATCTCACTTCCTGTGTAGTAGCTGTGATACAGGTGTTGTGTCAGAGGATAATGTCAGGTAATGTCTTCAAACAAATCTTTACTAATGTTCAAATGTCATTGTCTATTATTGCAGTGGTTCCCAAACTTGGGGTTGATACCCACAGTGGGGTTCTGAAACATCAAGGTGGGGTCCTGAAAAGATTTTCTGAATTAATTCCATGGATACTAAAAACAGTTTTTAATTTTTTATTTTATTTTATTTTATAGTTGTTGCAAAGGAATGTATGATGGAATATTAGGGCCACACAACAAGATTATTATTATTATTATTA
>NW_013952403.1:2962892-2965901 GCF_001266775.1 Austrofundulus limnaeus | reverse complement strand
CTCTTCATTTGTTTGGGGGTCCCAGACTGAAAAACACTGAAGAAGACCCTTGCCAGAGGACGTTATTTGAAGAATTGCTGTCCGTGGTGCTGAAAACCAACAAGTTTAACGTCAAAATAAATTTCTCGGTCCACAAAACAACGTTGTTTGTCGACTTGGTTCACTTTTCACAATGGCGCATTGTTCAAGGAGACCTCTCACGTTCAGTCTGTCTCACTGCATATTGCTCCAAATGTATGAGTAAGCAGAAACCGCGTGATGACGCGGGAACCTCCGGAGAGGAGCGGGGCTGCAGTGAGCGCTGCCTGCCTGCCGCCCACCCTCCAACTGGAAGGAGGCGGCAGCGGCGCCGGTCGCTCGGACGCGGGGCTGCGGCGCTGTCGTCTTGGCACAGCTTTGCATTGATCAGGCGGGACTCAANGTGTCCCAAAGGAAAAGCATAGTAACCGAAGTGGTTACTTTTTAATGTGTTTGTCTTGGAAACGGTGAAAGAGAGCCAAGAAAATGTGACGAACTGCATAGAGCATGCAATATCTGCTGTTAGATTGTGTCCAATCCTGTAGATAAAACTGTATTACTTTAGGAAGGATAGACTGGCATTAAGTTCTGAACTATTGCTTTAAGGTTTATTTATATTAATGCCAGTTTTGCTTTAACACTTTGGCTTTTCTGTCAAAGTTGAACTGATTTATTGAATACAGTTAATTATGTCATATAGTTGTGATATATAGAGGTCATCTCACTTCCTGTGTAGTAGCTGTGATACAGGTGTTGTGTCAGAGGATAATGTCAGGTAATGTCTTCAAACAAATCTTTACTAATGTTCAAATGTCATTGTNATGTCTCCTTTAATGCTAATGTGCTAAAAGATTAACTTTATTTTAAGCAACACTAAAGAATAACTTGACAAGTTGTTCAACATTCCTCATTTTAATGCAGTGGTAACTGCATGCTTTTTCATGTGAAGGCTAGAGTAGTATGACTTTAAACTCTTAATATTATGACTTTAATTTTGTAATATTACAACTTTTATTCTCATAACATTATGACTTATTCTCATAATTTATATGAAAAAACTCTTGTGTGGCCCTAATACTCCATTGCAGGAATGTTTTTCACTATTAAAATGGATAAAAATAGCATAATGAATATTGTTTATTTGACTTGATACCCATGTTTATCAACCAAAATTAGGGTGCAGGTCTTTGCTGGTATTCTGTGAGTCAAAAGCTGAAAAGTTTGGGAACCACTGCACACCTGACAGACATTAAAAAAACATTTAGAAAAGTGCTTATTTATTTTCTCTCAATTTTTAATTCTTCCTCTGTCTGTGTACACGAGAGAGTGAAGTTTCTGAAAAGTTTCAGCCTGTGTACAACATTTTATCGGTGTTAAACACAGTGGCGTTGGTGGTTTTAAAATCAGGATCTTCCTGAGCGTATATCAGGAACATTAAAGTGACTCTCTCCTGTCGTCAAGGCCTCCTTCCCCGGGAACCTCCACCTGGTCCTGGTGCTCCGACCCACCAGCTTCTTCCACCGAACTGTTACAGACATYGGCTTCCGCTTCAGCCAGGACGACTTCATGCTTAAGATGCCAGTAAGGCAGCTCCTCCACTTCAGTTACCAAATATGTCTCACGTCACATCCAGGTACTCTTCATTCTTGTTCCGAACCGAAGCTCCACGAGTCAAACGTAGTGTGGTAAACATGGAAGAGGTCCCACACTTATTTGAGTTTTAAAATCTTTTTTTTTATAATTTGCTTCCTTTCCTTTGAAAGTTGTTGCCTATTCTGCTTCCTTTTAGTACAATAACTTTTAAGTACAAATTCAGTTTTCTGGTGTAAAGCTGAAATGCAAAGTAAAATCTCAGATTTGTCTGCCTGTTTAGGTGGTGATGCTGAGCTCTGTCACAGACCTGCTACACTACATTGATGAGAACCAGCTGACGTCAGAGTTTGGAGGCACTTTGGACTACTGTCACAGCGACTGGATTGTTTTACGAACGGTAAACAGATGTTTGTGTCCTTTTTTTTATTTTTACACAAAGGCTGCTTACAAGTTATGTGACAGTCAAATTAATTTATTCGTTTTTCTTTTAACTCCCACTACAGGCGATTGAAAGCTTTGCTGTAACGGTAAAAGACATTGCTCAGATGCTGCAGAGCTTTGGTACTGAGCTGGCAGAGAGGGAGCTGCCTGAAGAGGGGAAAGCCATCGAGCGCCTCCTTGAGATTCACACGGATAAATACAGAAAACTCAAGGTGAGACTCCACGCTAATTACTGTATATTCTAGTTATATACTGCACATCTGTGTTGATTTTTTTCTTCATATCGAACTCTGGAAGGATGCAATTAGGTCAGTTTCAAAGGAAGGTCGTCACCTTCTCTCCAACCTGGAAGCAACTGGAAAGGAGGATGACTCTCAGTGGGACGTGAAGCTGGACTGGGAAACTGTACAAAGGTGAGGAAGTGCTGCTTTAATTTACTCTACGATAAATAGTGAAAACATACACATCTACAAGGTGAAAAGTGGAAAATAAATGTAATGTCTCACACAGTTTCTCTTTCTTTGTAGGCTTCTTGCCCAGCTCAGAGACATGGAGTCTGCCTTTGATGGCTTCTTTGAAAAGCATCATCTGAAACTCCATCAATACCTTCAGCTGCTCCGATATGAGCAAAGCTTTCAGGAGGTAAACTGCTCCTGTACTCCTCATTTGTATCAGCTACATGGATTTTCCATTTGCATATTTTCAATAAGTTGACCTCTTTAATCAAGGATACAAACAAACATCACCAATGTGCCTTTAAAACAAGGATGTTGTACAAAGTGTTCGTGTTCATCCAGTTCTAAAAGCATAAGCAGATAAAAGCTGCACAGTCTTAAAGGGATCCATGATTAGTTGTAACATTAGACTTTATTTAATAAACATATATATTAACTGTAAAATAAAGACTGTAAAAATACTGTAAAATGTTCAGTTTTTATCATTTTTAAACTAAAAGTT